>NC_091179.1:5906993-6016993 GCF_040958095.1 Procambarus clarkii
AACTATTTTCTTAGCATCAGGGCTTAATTGGAATAGGAGTTCTCCAAAACTCATTTTCGTACTTTTAAGGTGAAGAAAAGAAGTGATTTACTATAGAGTGTATTACACTTATTTGTATAATTTGCACGACGTTTCGAACCTCCATGGTTCATTCTCAAGTGAACAGATCTTACAATACTAGTTGATTTTATACCCGCATTAGGTCAGGTGATAATACAATGAAGGTGAAAAACATGGGGGGATACATAAGGGATAAACATAGGGGCTGCAGAAGGCGTATTGGCCCATACGAGGCATCTCCTATCTAAACACAAAGATTAATCCAGTGTAATTGGCCTGTTATGTTGGACATTGTCTTCTGTGTTGGCATCGATTTGTTCTTGTCTTGTCCTTACTCTCATGGTGGGTAGAGTAAATAGTTCCGTGATTTGGGTGTTCATGGTAGGTCGCTCTATTCTTATGTGAATTGCCTCAAGAATTTGTAATCTTCTTGAATCTTGGGTTTTGTCTATTATGCAAGTATTCTTGTTCAACATTTCTCTTGTTAGAGTAATGTCATGGGCTTGTCTCATGTGATTCCTAGGGGCACCAGATTGAAGATGGCATGTCAAACGCCTCGTCAGCTTGGTCGACGTCATACCTATGTACTTACATTGAAGGTTACATCCTTCGTGGGGGCAAGTGTACATGTATACAACGCTTGACTGCTGTAGAGGGTTCTCCGTCGGCTTCGGGCTGTTTTTGATAAGGAGTTCGGAAGTCTTCTTGGTTTTGTAGAATATTATCAGGTTTATGTTTTGGTTAGGAGTAGTGCTTTTTACTCCTTTACGGATTATTTCTTTCATTATTCTTTCCTCTTTTATATGTTCACTGTGCATGGTTGATTTGTAATATAATTTTATTGGGGGTGTTGTGGTTTCTGTTCTAGGTTCTGAATTATACCAACGGTCCAAGTGTCTTCTTATAGCAGCGTTTATTTCCGCGTTGCTATATCCGTTGTTCACCAATACCTGAGCTACTCTTTCAAACTCTCTACTCACGTTGCTCCATTCAGAGCAGTGGGTAAGCGCTCGACGAATATAAGCATTGAGAACACTGGCTTTGTATCTTTGGGGGCACTCACTTCTACCGTTCAGGCATAATCCTATGTTGGTGGGCTTGGTATATACGTTGGTGCTTAAAGAGGTTCCTGTTTTTGTTATTAGTACATCCAAGAATGGCAGACTGTTATTTTCACTATTTTCATGTGTAAATCGGAGTACTGACTCTCTCTCTAGGTGTCTTTTTAGGTCAATTAGTTCATCTGAGTCTTTTACTATTACGAATATGTCATCTACATAACGGCAGTATACAGTTGGTTTTTGTCTGCTACTGAAGACCCTATCTTCGATGGTTCCCATATAAAAATTAGCAAATAAAACTCCTAAAGGGGAGCCCATTGCTACTCCGTCTATTTGTAAATACATGTCTCCTTGTGGACTGATGAAAGGGGCTTCCTTTGTACATGCTTCGAGAAGACTTTTCAAGTGTGGCTCAGGTATGTCTAATTTGGGGGTGCTCTCGTCTCTGTATACTCTGTCCAGTATCATTCCTATGGTTGTGTCGACTGGGACGTTGGTAAAAAGGGATTCAACGTCCAGGGAAGCGATGATTCCATCGGGCTGGGTAGATTTGATTAATTCTAGGAAATCTGCTGATGATTGTAGACTAAACTTACTTGGAGTGTATGGAGTTAGGAGTTCATTGAGTTTCTTTGCCAGGTGATAAGTTGGGGTTGGTATTTGGCTGATTATAGGGCGTAGTGGGTTACCTGGTTTATGCGTCTTAACATTGCCGTAGGCATATCCTAAGCCATAGTCGCCTTGAAGTTTATTGAAATGCACACTACCTTTCTTTGCGTTGATTGCTGTAATTGTTTTGTTTACTTTCCGCTTAAGGTCTTCTACGGGGTTCCTCGTGATTCGTTGAAATTTGGAGTCGTCACTTAGGATGTCGCTAATTTTGTTCATGTATTCATGGGTAGGAATCAATACATATGCTGCTGTTTTGTCGGCTTTTCTTATTGTTACGTCTTTCAGATTTTTTAGTTGTTTCGCTGCTTCTTTGAGTCGTGGGGTTAAGATTGTAGATGAATATGTTCCTCGCTTTTTCCCTGCTTCTGCAAGTAGTTCAGCTTGAAGTGTGTCAGTGGTGATGACTTTTTTGTTGTCTTCTAGCTTATGGATATCGTCCAGAAGCATTTCGATTTCCAGGCGTTTTTGATGCATCTTTGGTTTAGATAAGAATTGACAATTTAGACCAAGATTTAAGAGGTCTCGTTGGTCCTGGGTAAGATCATAAGAAGTCAGGTTAAAGTAGCCATCTTTAGGACGAGGGATTTTTAGCTGTCCACCGTTTAGGGATGTTAACTTACGGAGTGTCTTTGTTTCTACAAGAGTTTTATGTTGTTGTTTCAGGTTAAATAGTTCACTGTTGATGGTTTGCTTGAGTTGGATAGGGATGTCGTACTGGGTCCATTTGTTTAACAGATGCTCCGCCCGCTCTATAAAGGTTTGGAGGGCTTCCTTCTTCTTGTTTAGTTGATGCCGAATGAGCTCTTGCCTATACCTATAGGTAAACTCTGTATTGCGGACTGCTGGGTCATGTGGGTTTATATTGGTGTATACTGGCAGCAGGTTTTCTTTCAAACATGTTTCATTGAATATGACCGCATATTCTGTATTTATTATTTTCTGGTTTAGGGCTTCTATCCCTCTAACTATTTTCTTAGCATCAGGGCTTAATTGGAATAGGAGTTCTCCAAAACTCATTTTCGTACTTTTAAGGTGAAGAAAAGAAGTGATTTACTATAGAGTGTATTACACTTATTTGTATAATTTGCACGACGTTTCGTGCAAATTACTCTACACTTGAAACTCTACACCATTACTCTACACTTGAAAAGTCTTCTCGAAGCATGTACAAAGGAAGCCCCTTTCATCAGTCCACAAGGAGACATGTATTTACAAATAGACGGAGTAGCAATGGGCTCCCCCTTAGGAGTTTTATTTGCTAATTTTTATATGGGAACCATCGAAGATAGGGTCTTCAGTAGCAGACAAAAACCAACTGTATACTGCCGTTATGTAGATGACATATTCGTAATAGTAAAAGACTCAGATGAACTAATTGACCTAAAAAGACACCTAGAGAGAGAGTCAGTACTCCGATTTACACATGAAAATAGTGAAAATAACAGTCTGCCATTCTTGGATGTACTAATAACAAAAACAGGAACCTCTTTAAGCACCAACGTATATACCAAGCCCACCAACATAGGATTATGCCTGAACGGTAGAAGTGAGTGCCCCCAAAGATACAAAGCCAGTGTTCTCAATGCTTATATTCGTCGAGCGCTTACCCACTGCTCTGAATGGAGCAACGTGAGTAGAGAGTTTGAAAGAGTAACTCAGGTATTGGTGAACAACGGATATAGCAACGCGGAAATAAACGCTGCTATAAGAAGACACTTGGACCGTTGGTATAATTCAGAACCTAGAACAGAAACCACAACACCCTCAATAAAATTATATTACAAATCAACCATGCACAGTGAACATATAAAAGAGGAAAGAATAATGAAAGAAATAATCCGTAAAGGAGTAAAAAGCACTACTCCTAACCAAAACATAAACCTGATAATATTCTACAAAACCAAGAAGACTTCCGAACTCCTTATCAAAAACAGCCCGAAGCCGACGGAGAACCCTCTACAGCAGTCAAGCGTTGTATACATGTACACTTGCCCCCACGAAGGATGTAACCTTCAATGTAAGTACATAGGTATGACGTCGACCAAGCTGACGAGGCGTTTGACATGCCATCTTCAATCTGGTGCCCCTAGGAATCACATGAGACAAGCCCATGACATTACTCTAACAAGAGAAATGTTGAACAAGAATACTTGCATAATAGACAAAACCCAAGATTCAAGAAGATTACAAATTCTTGAGGCAATTCACATAAGAATAGAGCGACCTACCATGAACACCCAAATCACGGAACTATTTACTCTACCCACCATGAGAGTAAGGACAAGACAAGAACATATCGATGCCAACACAGAAGACAATGTCCAACATAACAGGCCAATTACACTGGATTAATCTTTGTGTTTAGATAGGAGATGCTTCGTATGGGCCAATACGCCTTCTGCAGCCCCTATGTTTATCCCTTATGTATCCCCCCATGTTTTTCACCTTCATTGTATTATCACCTGACCTAATGCGGGTATAAAATCAACTAGTATTGTAAGATCTGTTTACTTGAGAATGAACCATGGAGGTTCGAAACGTCGTGCAAATTATACAAATAAGTGTAATACACTCTATAGTAAATCACTTCTTTTCTTCACCTTAAAAGTACGAAAATGAGTTTTGGAGAACTCCTATTCCAATTAAGCCCTGATGCTAAGAAAATGGTTAGAGGGATAGAAGCCCTAAACCAGAAAATAATAAATACAGAATATGCGGTCATATTCAATGAAACATATATATATATATATATATATATATATATATATATATATATATATATATATATATATATATTTATATATATATTGGTGTATACTGGCAGCAGGTTTTCTTTTAAACATGTCTCATTGAATATGACCGCATATTCTGTATCCTGTTCTTGATTCAGGATTATACCATATACACTTGGACCGATGGTATAATCCTGAACCTAGAACAGAAACCACAATACCTTCAATAAAATTATATTACAAATACACCATGCACAGTAAACATATAAAAGAGGAAAGAATAATGAAAGAAATAATCCGTAAAGGAGTAAAAAACATTACTCCTAACCAAAACATAAACCTGATCATATTCTACAAAACGAAGAAGACTTCCGAACTCCTTATCAAAAACAGCCCGAAGCCGACGGAGAACCCTCTACAGCAGTCAAGCGTTGTATACATGTACACTTGCCCCCACGAAGGATGTAACCTTCAATCTAAGTACATAGGTATGACGTCGACCAAGCTGACGAGGCGTTTGACATGTTATCTTCAATCCGGTGCCCCCAGGAATCACATGAGACAAGCCCATGACATCACCTTAACAAGAGAAATGTTGAACAAAAATACCTGTATAATAGACAAAACCCAAGATGCAAAAAGATTACAAATTCTTGAACCAATTCACATAAGAATAGAACAACCTACCATGAACACCCAAATCACGGAACTATTTACTCTACCCACCATGAGAGTAAGGACAAGACCAGAACATAACGATGCCAACACAGAAGACACTGTTCAACATAACAGGCCAATTACACCTGATTAATCTTTGTATGTAGATAGGAGCTGCCTCGTATGGGCCAATAGGCCTTCCGCAGTTACCTTTATTATTATGTTCTTATGTGCTTCACCCCCCATTTATCCCTTATGTATCCCCCATGTTTTACCTTTATTGTCTTATCACCTGACCCAGTGCAGGTATAAATCAACCAGTTCTGAAAATTCTTTTCACTTGAGAATGAACCATGGAGGTTCGAAACTGTGCAAATTGTATAAATAAGTGTAATACATTCTTTAGTAATTCACTTTTTTCTTTACCTTGAAATTACGAAAATGAGTTTTGGAGAACTCCTCTTTCAGCTAAGCCCTGATCCTAAGAAAACTGTTAGAGGGATAGAAGCCCTAAATCAGAATATTATATACAGAATATATATACATATATATATATATATGTGTGTGTGTGTGTGTGTGTGTGTGTGTGTGTGTGAAGGAGTTTCCTACAGCTTCATCATCATCGAAGTTGTGAGAATTGTTGAGCATCATCAACTGTTGCACCTCCCTCTACTTGCCCTCAAGAGGGTGAGTGTGACCTCCCAGGACCTGCTGGGACCTCCGGAAGTGGGCCTAACCCCTAGGCATCCACCAATCTTCACTAAGGTGCTTCATCTGTGAGAATATCATAGCTCAAATACACCTTTTTCTGCCATGTTGCCAATACTCGAATCGCCTGTTTTGTTTGACATATTCAGCTACAATGGGACAGCTTACAACCAGATGGCTATATGGCAAGATCTTGTTGATTCACCTGATGTTTTTTTGAGGCTGGTTATACATAGGGGAAAGGGGTAGCATTGTAGCAATGTCTCTGATTGAAGCACAACTCATTTTTAAAGCGCTTTCGGCTCTTAATTGATTTAAACAGAATAGTGTTACAGGAGTACTGCAAAAAACAGGAGTACTGGAAGGACACTTCACAAGCGATTCGCTTCCCTGTCCATGTGACTACCAGTAACTGTGGCGGCAAACAGTTAAATACCAACACTCAAGTGACAGTCCAAGAGAGTACCTTGTTTCATGGTCAGTTCCACTAATATATTGAAAGTGGAAAGTTATGTGGGGTCGTCTGTCAGCAAAGGAAGGACGATGTGAGATTTTTTTCTATGCCTACCTCCCTTAGGAGGTGAACCTCAAGCATAAAGAACTGCACTCTGCAGATGTTTCTACTCTAAGTATGAGACCAATAGAAAAAGAAAATGCGGGAGCAAACCGCCAGGCTTCGACCACAAGGGTGAAAACCTGTCCACTTTGACCACTTGTTCCTCCTAGTTAAAAAGGACGTTAAAACCAATAAAGGGTAACCGACAGGTTCTCACACCAAATTTTACTTTGATGTGTGGCGCTATGAATTGGAATTCGAATTTCCCAAGAACAGCCGTCAATAAAAAAGATCACATTTACAGACAATCATATAAAGCAGAACATGGGTGGAAAAGAATGGTTGAAGGGATGATATCAAAGACCGTTTTCTATAACAATATAACAATTTATATTACAAGAGACTAAACTACTACAACATCGAGTTTACGTTACGTTAATGTCTATCAAGTGGCACTATAACAACAGCTAAATAACAACGACTCCGGGCCATTGCTGTACGGCTGCATACTGACCTAACCTGAACACAGGTGTACCCACTGACGACGCAATATTGCAAACAAATAATTCGCAAGCCTAAGTTTACACAACAGTGAGTGATTCTTTACGTAATTGTCCATCCAGTGGCACTTGCAAGACAGCTATTCAACAGCCCCTCAAGAAATAACAGCAGTCTCCATCTTGCTGACACTTCGGGCTGACTAGCTGAACTAACTGAAGAATGATACCCACTGATGATGCAAGCTTGCAGTCAATATTGTCACGACTTCACGGTGAACAGATACTATAATCACAATCTTGCGGGTCCTCCAGCCCTCCAGGCGAGATACCCACGTAACTAGGCGGGATCCCAGGACTCACTCCCCTTATCACAACCTAATGTGAACACTCTTTGCAACTCCCTGCAAGAAGTTGTATATGTAAACAAAGCCAGGCAAGGTGGGATTCTGAGACACTTCTCCAGTAATCCCTAAATTTCTTTACTCTCGTCCCCAGACGATAAACAAAGAAATTGCCTTAATCGATTACAAAATTGATTATGTGATTAATTACGTTAATTGACTGTCAACAGCAGTCAGCAACAAAGTACTTTCCGTTAATTACAAACACTTGTCTCTCTTAGACAAGAACATGATGACACTCTACGTTAATCATCAACACTTGACTCTCTTAACACAAGTCAACTTGTTAACAATAACTCAAAGTCTTTTAAATTACATCACACTTGACTCATTCAAGTATTCAGTGAGTAATTCCTAATTAATGTCAAACGGACAACTAATTAAATCCCAATCGAGTTACGTTAACTAAGCCTACCACTACCTTGGTAGGTTCTCAACAGTCTATCATGAGGTTATCTTGAGATGATTTCGGGGCTTTAATGTCCCCGCGGCCCAGTCCTCGACCAGGCCTCCACCCCCAGGAAGCAGCCCGTGACAGCTGACTAACACCCAGGTACCTGTTTTACTGCTAGGTAACAGGGGCATAGGGTGAAAGAAACTTTGCCCATTGTTTCTCGCCGGCGCCTGGGATCGAACCCAGGACCACAGGATCACAAATCTAGCGTGCTGTCCGCTCGGCCGGATATGCACGCTGGATATGCATATGGATATGCATATCGGTCACCAGGACCGATAATTAATTATACATAAATACGTCTCACTCCGCACTGCTTAAGTAGGTCTCATCAAACGCTGTGAATTCACGGACGAGGTGTTAATTACACTAATTAACATGAGTGCATCTTAATCCACTGTCACCAGACAGGATATGATTAATTCAACGAGTTATGCTAGCTCCATGACCTCACTTTACCATCGCTACACTGATAGCTGGCACTAATTCTCATAATTAGGTAGATTAACCAATCAATTGCTTGCTCTCTCATTAAGTACTGTGACTTCCTCTGAATAATGAAATGGACCTCCTTAAATCATCAACACAGCTCCTAGGGCAGTAAGTAATTATCAAAAGAAGGCACCATACCGGGAAGGCTATGTAGCACCATCAAATGCGTAGAATAATCAGAGGGCGCTAAATATCACCAAGGATGCCAATACGAGAACAAAAACGCATAAGGCGAACGATATCAAAAGTATCCAAGTCACCAAGAATTCTATTGAGGGACAGGTGACCTCGAGGGGCGGACGGAAAGCAAGACACACGCTCGTCCTGGAAGTCAGGACATTCAAGAAGGACATGCACAACCGTAAGAGGGACAATGCAACTAGGACAATAAGGAGCTGGGCGGCGCTCCATCAAGTGACCATGGGTTAAGCGAGTATGGCCACCTTACCTTGAGGTTACCTTGAGGTGCTTCCGGGGCTTAGCGTCCCCGCGGCCCGGTCGTCGACCAGGCCTCCTGGTTGCCGGACGGATCAACCAGTTGGACGCGGCAGCTCGCAGCCTGACGTATGAGTCACAGCCTGGTTGATCAGGTATCCTTTGGAGGTGCTTATCCAGTTCTCTCTTGAACACTGTGAGGGGTCGGCCAGTTATGCCCCTTATGTGTAGTGGAAGCGTGTTGAACAGTCTCGGTTCTCTGATGTTGATAGAGTTCTCTCTCAGAGTACCAGTTGCACCTCTGTTCTTCAACGGGGGTATTCTGCACATCCTGCCATGTCTTCTGGTCTCATGTGATGTTAGTTCTGTGTGCAGGTTTGGGACCAGCCCCTCTAATATTTTCCACGTGTAAATTATTATGTACCTCTCCCGCCTGCGCTCAAGGGAGTACAGTTTTAGGCTCTTTAGTCGGTCCCAATAGTTTAGATGTTTTACTGAGTGGATTCTAGCAGTAAAGGATCTCTGCACGCTCTCCAGGTCAGCAATTTCTCCAGCTTTGAAAGGTGCTGTCATTGTGCAGCAGTATTCCACTCTAGAGAGCACAAGCGTTTTGAAAAGTATCATCATCGGTATAGCATCTCTAGTGTGAAAAGTTCTTGTTATCCAACCTGTCATTTTTCTTGCAGTTGTGACAGCTACTTTATTGTGTTCTTTAAAGGCAAGGTCTTCCGACATGAGTACACCCAGATCCTTTACATTGCCTTTTCGTTCTATGTTATGATTTGCCTGAGTTTTGTACGTGATTTCCGTTTTTATATTTTCATTTTTTCCATAGCGCATGAGTTGGAACTTATCTTCGTTAAACACCATATTATTTTCTGTAGCCCATAGAAAGACCTGATCTACATCTGACTGGAGGTTCGCCGTGTCCTCTATGTTGCCTACTCTCATGAAGATCCTAGTGTCATCTGCAAAGGATGATACAGTGCTATAGGTTGTGTTCTTGTCTATGTCCGATATGAGGATGAGAAAAGGTACTGGAGCAAGCACAGTACCCTGGGGGACTGAGCTCTTCACGGTTGATGGGCTGGATTTTATTTTGTTGACTATTACACATTGGGTTCTGTTGGTCAGGAAATTGTAGATCCATCTGCCTATTTTTCCGGTAATTCCTTTTGAACGCATTTTATGTGCAATAACACCATGGTCACATTTATCAAAAGCTTTTGCAAAATCTGTGTAAATTACATCAGCGTTTTGTTTGTCTTCCATAGCATCTAATGCCATATCATAGTGGTCCAGCAACTGCGACAGGCAAGAGCGCCCTGTTCTGAAACCATGTTGTCCGGGGTTATGGAGTTGCTGTGATTCCATGTATTTTGTGATCTTACTTCTTAGCACTCTCTCAAAATTTTTTATGATGTGCGATGTTAGTGCTATCGGTCTGTAATTTTTTGCCTCTGCCTTATTTCCTCCTTTATGAAGTGGTGCTATCTCTGCTGTTTTTAGTATATCAGGAATAACGGCAGTATCTAGGTTTTGTCTCCACAGAATGTGGAGGGCCTGCGATAGTGGTTTTTTGCAGTTCTTTATGAATATGGAGTTCCAAGAATCCGGGCCTGGTGCAGAGTGCATAGGCATACTGTTTATGGCTTCTTCAAAATCCAGTGGGAATAGGGTGACGTCTGATATATGATTTGATGTTGGTATCGTATCCATGAAAAATTTATTTGGGTTATCAATCTTTAGTGTGTTTAATGGCTCGCTGAAAGCAGAGTCGTACTGTGTCCTCAGTACGACTCTGAAGACGCAGTACGACTCTGAGGCCAATACGCAACCTCGCCAGAACTGTTTCCCATCGCCGGTTACGGTGGTAGAAGGACGGCCACGAGGAAACACAACATTTAAGAGTACGTAGTTTGTTACCAGTAACAGACGACCAAGAAGCCTGCCAACGGGTAAGGACGTTGGCAGACATTTAAAGACGCACCAATATGGCTGGGAACCCAACAAAACTCAACTGACTAAAATTTACTGTGAACAAGAAACAGCCAATGCTGGATCTCGACAAGTACTGGATGAACCGGATTAAAGGACCCGAGAGCCATGAGGGCACTACGAGAGTCAACAACAACTACAAAGGAAGACTGACAACGAGAAAGCAGGAGACGAAGAGCATAGAGAATAGCACAAAGCTCCGCTGTAAAGATGCTAGTCTCCGGAGGTAAGCGACACATATAAGTGCGATCAGGAAAAACAACAGAGTAGCCAACACCGTCCGCAGACTTAGACCCATCGGTGAAGACAGAAACGGAGCAGGAGTGAGAAGAAAAGTGCTCAAGGAAAAGGCGTTTTAGAACCGTAGGAGGGGTAAAAGCTTTAGTGATACGGGTCAAGGAAGTACAAAACCGCGGAAGAGGGACTCTCCAGGGGGGCAAAGAAGGAACAACACGAGGAGAAACATTAGAAATATGAACGGAAAGAGAATCCTGTAGGCGAGATAACCAGACAGAAAGAGGGAGGTGGTGAAGAGGAACAGGAACCGCAGGAGGGGTAAATGTTAAAGCATGACAGAGGCGAGAGGAAGGATGTTGTAAGGACCGGGCAAGATAGCGAAGACAGTAGCGATCACGGCGGTCTTGGAGAGACAGGAAGCCAGTGTCAACATACAAGCTGAGGACGGGAGTCGAACGAAAGGCACCAGAGCTGAGGCGCAACCCAGTATAGTGCAAAGCATCAAGACGGCGAAGAGCAGAAGGAGAAGCAGACGAGTAAGCAGGGCAATCATAATCGAGCTTAGACAGGACGAGAGAGGAATGTAAAGCAAGGAGAGTGCGCCTATCTGCCCCCCAAGAAGTATTGGGACAAGACCCGAAGGAGGGTAAGGGCCTTAGAGCACTCAACACGGAGGTAAGAGATATGGGGAGACCAAGCCAACGAGTGTCAAGGAATAACCCCAAAAGCTTCGCGGAATCTTTGTACTCAAGGGGATGACCATAAAGTGACAAAGAGGGACGAAGAACGACCCGTTTCCGCGTAAAAGTCATGGCACAAGTCTTAGAAGTAGAGAACTTGAAGCCATGATCGGTGGCCCAAGACGACACGGCATCAATTGCAAGTTGAAGCCGGCGCTGAAGGAGAGGCGAATCATCACCCTGACAGCAAAGGGTAAGATCATCGACATAGAGACCGGAGAAGACACCTGAAGGAAGAGAGGAAAGAAGACCATTGAGGGCAACCAGAAAAAGAGTAGTCCTCAGAACACTACCCTGGGGCACACCTTCGTATTGCTGAAAAGAGGCAGAGAGAGCAGTACCAAGGCGCACCCGAAAGGAACGACGAGAGAGGAAGCTGCGGAGAAAGAGGGAGATGACCACGAAGGCCAAAAGAATGAAGTTGAGATAGAATATGATATCGCCAAGTGGTGCCGTAAGCCTTTTCCAGGTCAAAAAGGACGGCAACAACGGAGATCTTCGCAGCAAAAGCAGTACGAATATAGACCTCCAAGTTCACCAGGACATCTGTCGTGCTGCTGCACTTGCGGAAACCAAATTGAGAAGGGGAAAGGAGGTGATGGTGTTCCAGGAACCACATCAGACGAGCGTTAACCATACGTTCAAAGAGTTTGCAGACACAACTTGTGAGGGCAATAGGGCGAAAGTCCTTAGGGGAAGTAGCCAGAGACCCCGGTTTGCGAACAGGGAGGACAACGGCATCGAGCCAGTCCTCAGGGACTGACGACGACTCCCAGATCCGATTATACAGACTCAGTAAATACTGAGACGTGCACGGAGGGAGATGGCGAAGCATCTCCCTAGGGCAGCAATATAACGTATACAATTTCAACACTGCCCAAACACTCAAACATAATGATGCTGTCAGCATACCCCACATGCTAATGACATCACTATGCAATCAGTCAGCAATCACAATTACTGACTCACCACAAAACACCATAATAATATATATGCAAATGAAACACATGGAAATGGTACATACACTAATCAATTACCATAAATCAAATAGCTACCCATCATGCATCACAACAACATAAAATTACACATATACTATATTAACATGCGGCAACATGGCATTAATCTTGACTCTGAACGATATATATTGAATCGACAGATCAACGATCACTTATATGGAAAAAAAATCTCTACACTGACCGGTTTACATTCTTGAGTCAGTCTACACACAAAATATATCTAGTATACATCTACATGTGTGGTTCTGTGTATAACATACACCCTCACGTCATACCACAGACAGTCACCAAGACGTCAGTACAGACAACTGCCTCTCAGCTGCTTCCCTCGCTTGGCAGGCAGTATGGGACAACATAGCTGGTACCGGAGTTAAAACATCAGTCCTGAGACACTGTAACTTACATTACAAAATATTAAGTACTCACGTTACCACTCTCCTTACATTCATTCCCCGGTCACAGCCTCACTTGCTGAAGCACTGACTGCTGAAGAACACCTAGCTCGCTCCCATGTGTGACGACTAGGAGTGGCCTAGGCATGTGTGGCCACCCCATGGCTCTAAGAGGGTGGCCATGAGGAGCGCGAGGCGGTCAAGGCGCCTCGCCCTGGAGGAGGGGGCGCGCGGGGTGGCTCACAGTGTGGCCGGTGTGGCCCACAGGCATGTGGCCAGGGTGTGGCCATCGCGTGGTCCCACGGTGTCTGGCCACAGAGCAGTGCAGCGCGCACATGGGGTTGCCTCAGGCTGGCTGGAAGCCTTAGGCGTACCCTACGTGTGTGGAAGATTCACTTACACGCCTACACACACACACCACGAGCGGGCTTGCTCGTACACCTGGTGTGATAATGGCGGGCGATACAACATGGCCGACACGGCAAGGTAGAATTTCAAAGTCCAACAGGGCCTGAAATTTCCCAAATATTACGCTCTCAGGAACACTAGGAAGCCCTGCCCAATTCCACCACTTGGAATTGCAACAACAACTGATACACCACGAGGCTTGCCTGGGGGCCTCATGGGTGAACACTGTCCTCTAGAGTCCTTCACAGTTCCTTCCTTACTCCTTGGCACAAGATCACTCAAATTGGATCCAGACACGACCCACGATGGCAGGATTACCGTGCGCGATGAGTAATATGGATGACACAGCGATTAACGGTGGTGGAGGTGGCAAACATGCCACCCCCACATGGGGACTCCTTTTCAACACGATCCGGTCCTAGACTGACTTTTGGCGGGCTAGGGTACTCAAAAGATGCCCATTTCCCCCCACCTTGTCTTGACCAATCAGAGGAAAGCCGGCACAGCCTATCATGCCGCTACGAATCACCGCCTTTCACGCCTAAACATCACCTCGAGGCTGAAATGCCTAGACGAATCACAGACGAGACGCCTTGAGGCGTCCCGTGACGTCACAAGGCGAGGGAGGCCTAGGTGAGGGAGGCGACGTTCACCCCTCTGTCCCCCCACCCCCCATGAAACCATTGGCTAGCGAGTGGAAGTACCCTCTCATACCACACATACTAAATTCTGTAACTCTCTCTCTACAGAGCAGTCAGAGACCCATGGCTAGTCTTAAACGATGGTCCTTAGCATAAGCTTTCATCCAACACCACACAAGTGCTGGTAGTGTGAAAACGTCTTGTCTAGAGTCCTAGAGCGACTCTAGCCTAATCTAGAAAACTAGAAAAACTAGCTGAGGGAATTTCCATTCCCTCACCGACGACTTTGTCTCGTTAAGGATTACCTTGTCTTGTCAAGGATCACATTGTTGTCGGAATAACCGACATCATTTACTAACATTTAATACAATAGGCATATAATATTGCTACTGTTTTGTATTTACAAATTAACTCAAAGAAAATGAAGCTCCAGTGGAAATTTCCTCGGAAGAAAGCGGGGATATCATTACCATATGTGGCCTTTGTATTTACCATCTATAATAATGATAACTATTCTTAATACATTAGTCTTTGGACTGTAACCATCACAAAATCATTTACCTTGAACCAACTCAATTATCTATAATTAATAATTATCAGTACTCTTATTAATTATCAGTACTAAAATAGATTAAATGCGGGCCCTCTTTCCACTTCTTGATACAACGCATCTGGGAGAACAACGAAATGCGTCAGTGGGAGGGAGGGAGGCCAGCAGACGCCATATTTATTTTCAACATAACAACAAGTCTCACTAGAGCAAGAATCAAGCTCCACACAATTTTCCCTCTAGACGTAGTGTTATGGGATGTAAAGAGCTTCTATCATCAGCACGATCTTTGTCTACTATAAGGGAGGTGTTTTTAATCCGAAACCCGTTATATCTATTTCATTACTAGCCAGTAACGTTAGATAGATTAGGGATACCGGTGAGAACGCATGGTGAACAACCAAACAGAGTAAATATTACCTAAATCTTATCCAATAAATTACCAATTTTTCCCCTGATATAGCTGTCACATATAGGTTATGATTATTATTGTGAGTGCTCTTTGACAGGTGTAATTGAAGGAAAAGAAGAATTTACCTGGTACAACATGTGACCTGAGAAGAACTCTAGTTTCACTTACAAGGTGTATCAGTTTGTGTTCATTCGTGTTAATATCTGGTTGACCAAGCCATAATAACAATACAGATAAGCTGTATTTGTTTTAATTTTAATTACTAATATATATAGTCTAATATTGAAGTGAAAATCTACAGATCAATAATTTTGATTGACAGACTATATATATAATTTAATACCCCCCCCCCCCCAAGAATGTGTTGGAAACTATTTGAGGAGATTTAAATCATACAGTCCACTATCGAAATAAATAAAATAACATAAAATAAATAACTATATCTATATAAATAAAAATGACAAGTAAAAACGTGTTTTTTTGATAAACTGTGTTTTTTATGTGAGTTTTTATGTAAGAGAAATCTCGGAAACTTCTTTACTGATTGTTTGGACATTTTGACACAGCATTGCATTTGAATACACGCGTGTTTTTATATACCTACTATATACATGCTTATTATTTTGTGTGAAATTGAGTTGGAATTGTCCCATGTTGTTTACCATACCATTCATTTCGTGAGTATTATTTATTTGTTTATTTTTTCATTGTTTTTTCATTTCGTTTTTTAACCGTTCTTCTTAACTTTTAGTGACGGGACTTTTAGATCATTTGATGTTCCCATTTTTCTGATAGGAACATCAGATCATTTAGGAACGCATCGGATGAGGAGTGTGGAATGCTGGGGAAGACGAGGGGGACGTGGGAGGGGTTAATGGTAGGGAGGACAAGGGGGACGGGGTAGTGTGGGATAGTGGTGATAAGGAGACAAGGGAGTGGAGAATGGTGGGGAGGACAAGGAGACAGGAGAGTGGGGGATAGTAGGGAGGACGACGGGACGGGGGAGAGAGAATTGTGGAGAGGACGAGGGGATGGGGGGAGTGGGGAATGGGTAGGAATACGACAGGACGGGGGATAAGGGAAATGGTGACGAGGACGGGGGGGACAGGGGTGGGTTGCTGTGGCTCACTGTTTATTCTTGAGCCACAACAACGCGTAGCCGGGTACATCTAGTAAATTAATAAAAATATAAATTGTAAATAAATGAATAAATCCCACAAGTCAGTTTCCCCACACTTGTCTTCACGATGATTACTTTGCCAAGAGAACTGAGGTGTTCTTACCATGGACAGGAATCCAATAATAAGACTTCCAGTCCGTAACTTGAAGCAACAGCAACTCAGTGGTTTCCACATCTTGAAATCTGAAATGAAAAATCAGATATTTTTAAATTAAATTCATGTACACTAATAATTTTCTCACAGAATACACAGTATATATATTGACATAACAAGTATCCCTGAATAAAGTAACAAACAGAGAAAGAGAACATTGGAAAGTAGATAACATGAAACCGTCTATTCTCAATAAAACATCCATGGCAGTGGAATGTTCTTCAAGTTTTACTTTGCTCAAGTTTTAACATTATATATATATATATATATATATATATATATATATATATATATATATATATATATATATTTTTTTTTTTTTAAAGTTTGTGAGGGTACCGCCTCTGGTGTCAATGTGGGGACCCATAGACTCGGAGAAGAAAATAAAAAGTATTCAGAGGAGACCTTGTGGTTTCTCACTGAACACTAATATTATCTTCTCCTACCACCCCCATTCTTTTGTATGTACACATATATATTTACTTTATTTGAACTTTGTTACAAAAAAGGAGTTACATATGGGTTACAAAGATGGTTATCATAGGTTGTTGAGTTCCTCCAGCTCCTCAGATGGCGGGCAGGAACCCTGGATGCAGTGCGCATTTCCCCTCTGTATCGCCACACTGAGGGGCTGGAAAAGAAAGCTTGCAGCTCTTGGGTCCCTTGTTGTTTCAATGAGCCTAGAACCCAGTTCCTTCAAAAAACTGGTAGCACTTTTACCCCAGGCGCCTAGTGTCTCAGAAGCAATGGGGACAAAATTGTAGTGGTGATCCAGTTCTCTATACATACGGAATTTGGCTGCTTCCCTGTGGGTGGCAGCGCCACTTATATATATATATATATATATATATATATATATATATATATATATATATATATATATATATATATATATATATATATATATATATATATATATATATATATATATATATATATATATATGTGTGTATATCACGAAAATAAACACGTGATTAAGAATGTGACAATGTCAGACCACGGAGGAAAAATGAAACAGGAAATTTCCTTAAGTACTTTCGTATATTAAATACATCTTCAGAAGGTCATTTTACAGATCGAGTGATGGGTATAAATAGGCAGGAAGGAGTGGTGAAGTAAGGTGAGGTACAATACTTGGACAACGCAGACGGCCCATTGGCCCATCAGATGCACCCAATTGGCACATCCGATGTAGCCCAATGGCCCATCTGATACAGCAGACATACAAGCATAATATATAGGTAATTATAACATAAAGAAGTAAATATATACAATAAATTAGTGAGACAAATGTTTTTCAATGATTCTACTTAAATCGCCTTTTAGCTGATCTATTAGAAATGGATCTAAGTTATATAGACCACTGCTAATATTCAAATTACTTTCTTTGGTGATCTGAATCAAAGCAGATTCAATTATGTTTCTGTTATACGTGCTTTTACAATTTGTTATTGAAGAAGCACTCTCCCAATCAATTTGGTGAGCTTTTTCTGACAAATGCACAAACAAAGCATTAGACAATTGGCCATGTCTTACAGAGTATTTATGTTGCGATATTCTACATTTTAAATCTTTAGATGTTTGCCCGACATAGAACTTATTACATTCCTTACAAGGTATTTTATAAATGACGCAATTATCACTACGAGGGCTGTTCCTTACTAATAGCTTACCAACAGTGTTTTCGTAGCTAAACATTACATCTATATTAAAAAGTTTCAAGGCCTTGACAATATTCTCAAACCCAGAGAAATATGGTAAACATAACACATTCTTTGGGCGAATCCTTTCACTGCATACATTATTATAATATGTACGACGAGCTTTGTTACGACAAACTTCCAAAAAATTCAGTGGGTAACAAAGCTTAAGACCAATCGAATCAATATTCTTAAATTCTTCATCTAAGAATTCTGGACTCACAACTCGAAGAGCTCTTAGATACATTGAAGAAAAAATTGACTTTTTTACATTGTATTTATGCCCTGAAAAATAATGAACATAAGATAAATTGTTCGTAGGTTTTCTGTAAACACTAAACTTTAATGAAGAGTTTTCCCTATGAATAAGCACATCTAAGAATGGCAAACATTTATCAATTTCAGTCTCCATAGTAAATTTTATGGAGGTGACTTGGTCATTAAGTTTGGCTACAAATTCGTCTGTGTTTACATCTGAAGGCATAAGCCTAACAATCCCATGAGACCTATCATCAGTTCTGTGGGATCCATTTCTTACAAACTCTCCAAATGGCTTACCAAAATCTTGTCCCCTTTGTTAGGAACTATCTCCTCTTCTCATTTGACAAATTCTCTTGATTTAGTTAACAAATTGAATAGTGTTCCTGTCACTCCTGATGTAAAGTTAATCAGTTTTGACGTTTGTTCCTTGTTCACTAAGGTACCGGTCGATGATATTCTCGATTATCTTGCTCGTGAACTAATGAGCCATGACTTACCTCTTTCTGCTGATATTATTGTCAGTCTTGTTAAGTTGTGCATTAAAGAATGTAAATTTACCTTTAATAATGAGTATTATTTACAGACTTTTGGAATGGCAATGGGGAATCCTCTATCGCCATTGCTCTCAAACCTGTACATGGAATTCTTTGAAAAGAAATTTGTTTCAAAAATAACTCCTGGAATCATTCCTTGGTTTACATATGTTGATGATATCTTGTGTATTTGGCCTTCAGATGTAAACACAGACGAATTTGTAGCCAAACTTAATGACCAAGTCACCTCCATAAAATTTACTATGGAGACTGAAATTGATAAATGTTTGCCATTCTTAGATGTGCTTATTCATAGGGAAAACTCTTCATTAAAGTTTAGTGTTTACAGAAAACCTACGAACAATTTATCTTATGTTCATTATTTTTCAGGGCATAAATACAATGTAAAAAAGTCAATTTTTTCTTCAATGTATCTAAGAGCTCTTCGAGTTGTGAGTCCAGAATTCTTAGATGAAGAATTTAAGAATATTGATTCGATTGGTCTTAAGCTTTGTTACCCACTGAATTTTTTGGAAGTTTGTCGTAACAAAGCTCGTCGTACATATTATAATAATGTATGCAGTGAAAGGATTCGCCCAAAGAATGTGTTATGTTTACCATATTTCTCTGGGTTTGAGAATATTGTCAAGGCCTTGAAACTTTTTAATATAGATGTAATGTTTAGCTACGAAAACACTGTTGGTAAGCTATTAGTAAGGAACAGCCCTCGTAGTGATAATTGCGTCATTTATAAAATACCTTGTAAGGAATGTAATAAGTTCTATGTCGGGCAAACATCTAAAGATTTAAAATGTAGAATATCGCAACATAAATACTCTGTAAGACATGGCCAATTGTCTAATGCTTTGTTTGTGCATTTGTCAGAAAAAGCTCACCAAATTGATTGGGAGAGTGCTTCTTCAATAACAAATTGTAAAAGCACGTATAACAGAAACATAATTGAATCTGCTTTGATTCAGATCACCAAAGAAAGTAATTTGAATATTAGCAGTGGTCTATATAACTTAGATCCATTTCTAATAGATCAGCTAAAAGGCGATTTAAGTAGAATCATTGAAAAACATTTGTCTCACTAATTTATTGTATATATTTACTTCTTTATGTTATAATTACCTATATATTATGCTTGTATGTCTGCTGTATCAGATGGGCCATTGGGCTACATCGGATGTGCCAATTGGGTGCATCTGATGGGCCAATGGGCCGTCTGCGTTGTCCAAGTATTGTACCTCACCTTACTTCACCACTCCTTCCTGCCTATTTATACCCATCACTCGATCTGTAAAATGACCTTCTGAAGATGTATTTAATATACGAAAGTACTTAAGGAAATTTCCTGTTTCATTTTTCCTCCGTGGTCTGACATTGTCATATATATATATATATATATATATATATATATATTGGGCATGCCCAAGATTACTATCCGAGTGCCGGCGGTGGGGTGGTTCAAATAGCTTAGGCTATCACCTCATTTTGTCCGGTCGTGATGGTAAAGTGGATTAAGGCGTCTTGTACATACCAGTTGCGTTGCTCCTGGGAGTATGGGTTCGAGTCACTTCTGGGGTGTGAGTTTTCAGTTGCATATTGTCCTGGGGACCATTCAGGCTTGTTCGCATTTGTGTTCCTAACGTGTGCCCCAAAGAATGAGGTGATTTGGTAAAATGCTATGCCCAAGATTACTATCCGAGTGCCGGCGGTGGGGGTGCTTCAAATAGCTTAGGCTATCACCTCATTTTGTCCGGTCGTGATGGTCAAGTGGATTAAGGCGTCTTGTACATACCAGTTGCGTTGCTCCTGGGAGTATGGGTTCGAGTTACTTCTGGGGTGTGAGTTTTCAGTTGCATATTGTCCTGGGGACCATTCAGGCTTGTTCGCATTTGTGTTCCTCTTGTGTGCCCCAAAGAATGAGGTGATTTGGTAAAATGCTATGCCCAAGATTACTATCCGAGTGCCGGCGGTGGGGTGGTTCAAATAGCTTAGGCTATCACCTCATTTTATCCGGTCGTGATGGTCAAGTGGATTAAGGCGTCTTGTACATACCAGTTGCGTTGCTCCTGGGAGTATGGGTTCGAGTCACTTCTGGGGTGTGAGTTTTCAGTTGCATATTGTCCTAGGGAACCATTCAGGCTTGTTTGCATTTGAGTTTCTCACGTGTGCCCCAAAGAATGAGGTGATTTGGTAAAATGCTATGCCCAAGATTACTATCCGAGTGCCGGCGGTGGGGTGGTTCAAATAGCTTAGGCTATCACCTCATTTTATCCGGTCGTGATGGTCAAGTGGATTAAGGCGTCTTGTACATACCAGTTGCGTCGCTCCTGGGAGTATGGGTTCGAGTCACTTCTGGGGTGTGAGTTTTCAGTTGCATATTGTCCTGGGGACCATTCAGGCTTGTTCGCATTTGAGTTTCTCACGTGTGCCCCAAAGAATGAGGTGATTTGGTAAAATGCTATGCCCAAGATTACTATCCGAGTGCCGGCGGTGGGGGTGGTTCAAATAGCTTAGGCTATCACCTCATTTTGTCCGGTCGTGATGGTCAAGTGGATTAAGGCGTCTTGTACATACCAGTTGCGTTGCTCCTGGGAGTATGGGTTCGAGTCACTTCTGGGGTGTGAGTTTTCAGTTGCATATTGTCCTGGGGACCATTCAGGCTTGTTCGCATTTGAGTTCCTCACGTGTGCCCCAAAGAATGAGATGATTTGGTAAAATGCTACGCCCAAGATTACTATCCGAGTGCCGGCGGTGGGGTGGTTCAAATAGCTTAGGCTATCACCTCATTTTGTCCGGTCGTGATGGTCAAGTGGATTAAGGCGTCTTGTACATACCAGTTGTGTTACTCCTGGGAGTATGGGTTCGAGTCACTTCTGGGGTGTGAGTTTTCAGTTGCATATTGTCCTGGGGACCATTCAGGCTTGTTCGCATTTGTGTTCCTCACGTGTGCCCCAAAGAATGAGGTGATTTGGTAAAATGCTATGCCCAAGATTACTATCCGAGTGCCGGCGGTAAGGTGGTTCAAATAGCTTAGGCTATCACCTCATTTTATCCGGTCGTGATGGTCAAGTGGATTAAGGCGTCTTGTACATACCAGTTGCGTTGCTCCTGGGAGTATGGGTTCGAGTCACTTCTGGGGTGTGAGTTTTCAGTTGCATATTGTCCTGGGGACCATTCAGGCTTGTTCGCATTTGAGTTCCTCACGTGTGCCCCAAAGAATGAGGTGATTTGGTAAAATGCTATGCCCAAGATTACTATCCGAGTGCCGGCGGTGGGGGTGGTTCAAATAGCTTAGGCTATCACCTCATTTTGTCCGGTCGTGATGGTCAAGTGGATTAAGGCGTCTTGTACATACCAGTTGCCTTGCTCCTGGGAGTATGGGTTCGAGTCACTTCTGGGGTGTGAGTTTTCAGTTGCATATTGTCCTGGGGACCATTCAGGCTTGTTCGCATTTGTGTTCCTCTCGTGTGCCCCAAAGAATGAGGTGATTTGGTAAAATGCTATGCCCAAGATTACTATCCGAGTGCCGGCGGTGGGGTGGTTCAAATAGCTTAGGCTATCACCTCATTTTATCCGGTCGTGATGGTCAAGTGGATTAAGGCGTCTTGTACATACCAGTTGCGTTGCTCCTGGGAGTATGGGTTCGAGTCACTTCTGGGGTGTGAGTTTTCAGTTGCATATTGTCCTGGGGACCATTCAGGCTTGTTCGCATTTGAGTTCCTCACGTGTGCCCCAAAGAATGAGATGATTTGGTAAAATGCTATGCCCAAGATTACTATCCGAGTGCCGGCGGTGGGGTGGTTCAAATAGCTTAGGCTATCACCTCATTTTGTCCGGTCGTGATGGTCAAGTGGATTAAGGCGGCTTGTACATACCAGTTGCGTTACTCCTGGGAGTATGGGTTCGAGTCACTTCTGGGGTGTGAGTTTTCAGTTGCATATTGTCCTGGGGACCATTCAGGATTGTTCGCATTTGTGTTCCTCACGTGTGCCCCAAAGAATGAGGTGATTTGGTAAAATGCTATGCCCAAGATTACTATCCGAGTGCCGGCGGTGGGGTGGTTCAAATAGCTTAGGCTATCACCTCATTTTGTCCGGTCGTGATGGTCAAGTGGATTAAGGCGTCTTGTACATACCAGTTGCGTTGCTCCTGGGAGTATGGGTTCGAGTCACTTCTGGGGTGTGAGTTTTCAGTTGCATATTGTCCTGGGGACCATTCAGGATTGTTCGCATTTGTGTTCCTCACGTGTGCCCCAAAGAATGAGGTGATTTGGTAAAATGCTATGCCCAAGATTACTATCCGAGTGCCGGCGGTGGGGTGGTTCAAATAGCTTAGGCTATCACCTCATTTTGTCCGGTCGTGATGGTCAAGTGGATTAAGGCGTCTTGTACATACCAGTTGCGTTGCAACTGGGAGTATGGGTTCGAGTCACTTCTGGGGTGTGAGTTTTCAGTTGCATATTGTCCTGGGGACCATTCAGGCTTGTTCGCATTTGTGTTCCTCACGTGTGCCCCAAAGAATGAGGTGATTTGGTAAAATGCTATGTCCAATATTACTATCCGAGTGCCGGCGGTGGGGTGGTTCAAATAGCTTAGGCTATCACCTCATTTTGTCCGGTCGTGATGGTCAAGTGGATTAAGGCGTCTTGTATATACCAGTTGCGTTGCTCCTGGGAGTATGGGTTCGAGTCACTTCTGGGGTGTGAGTTTTCAGTTGCATATTGTCCTGGGGACCATTCAGGCTTGTTCGCATTTGTGTTCCTCACGTGTGCCCCAAAGAATGAGGTGATTTGGTAAAATGCTATGCCCAAGATTACTATCCGAGTGCCGGCGGTGAGGTGGTTCAAATAGCTTAGGCTATCACCTCATTTTGTCCGGTCGTGATGGTCAAGTGGATTAAGGCGTCTTGTACATACCAGTTGCCTTGCTCCTGGGAGTATGGGTTCGAGTCACTTCTGGGGTGTGAGTTTTCAGTTGCATATTGTCCTGGGGACCATTCAGGCTTGTTCGCATTTGTGTTCCTCTCGTGTGCCCCAAAGAATGAGGTGATTTGGTAAAATGCTATGCCCAAGATTACTATCCGAGTGCCGGCGGTGGGGTGGTTCAAATAGCTTAGGCTATCACCTCATTTTATCCGGTCGTGATGGTCAAGTGGATTAAGGCGTCTTGTACATACCAGTTGCGTTGCTCCTGGGAGTATGGGTTCGAGTCACTTCTGGGGTGTGAGTTTTCAGTTGCATATTGTCCTGGGGACCATTCAGGCTTGTTCGCATTTGAGTTCCTCACGTGTGCCCCAAAGAATGAGATGATTTGGTAAAATGCTATGCCCAAGATTACTATCCGAGTGCCGGCGGTGGGGTGGTTCAAATAGCTTAGGCTATCACCTCATTTTGTCCGGTCGTGATGGTCAAGTGGATTAAGGCGTCTTGTACATACCAGTTGCGTTACTCCTGGGAGTATGGGTTCGAGTCACTTCTGGGGTGTGAGTTTTCAGTTGCATATTGTCCTGGGGACCATTCAGGATTGTTCGCATTTGTGTTCCTCACGTGTGCCCCAAAGAATGAGGTGATTTGGTAAAATGCTATGCCCAAGATTACTATCCGAGTGCCGGCGGTGGGGTGGTTCAAATAGCTTAGGCTATCACCTCATTTTGTCCGGTCGTGATGGTCAAGTGGATTAAGGCGTCTTGTACATACCAGTTGCGTTGCTCCTGGGAGTATGGGTTCGAGTCACTTCTGGGGTGTGAGTTTTCAGTTGCATATTGTCCTGGGGACCATTCAGGATTGTTCGCATTTGTGTTCCTCACGTGTGCCCCAAAGAATGAGGTGATTTGGTAAAATGCTATGCCCAAGATTACTATCCGAGTGCCGGCGGTGGGGTGGTTCAAATAGCTTAGGCTATCACCTCATTTTGTCCGGTCGTGATGGTCAAGTGGATTAAGGCGTCTTGTACATACCAGTTGCGTTGCAACTGGGAGTATGGGTTCGAGTCACTTCTGGGGTGTGAGTTTTCAGTTGCATATTGTCCTGGGGACCATTCAGGCTTGTTCGCATTTGTGTTCCTCACGTGTGCCCCAAAGAATGAGGTGATTTGGTAAAATGCTATGTCCAATATTACTATCCGAGTGCCGGCGGTGGGGTGGTTCAAATAGCTTAGGCTATCACCTCATTTTGTCCGGTCGTGATGGTCAAGTGGATTAAGGCGTCTTGTATATACCAGTTGCGTTGCTCCTGGGAGTATGGGTTCGAGTCACTTCTGGGGTGTGAGTTTTCAGTTGCATATTGTCCTGGGGACCATTCAGGCTTGTTCGCATTTGTGTTCCTCACGTGTGCCCCAAAGAATGAGGTGATTTGGTAAAATGCTATGCCCAAGATTACTATCCGAGTGCCGGCGGTGAGGTGGTTCAAATAGCTTAGGCTATCACCTCATTTTGTCCGGTCGTGATGGTCAAGTGGATTAAGGCGTCTTGTACATACCAGTTGCATTGCTCCTGGGAGTATGGGTTCGAGTCACTTCTGGGGTGTGAGTTTTCAGTTGCATATTGCCCTGGGGACCATTCAGGCTTGTTCGCATTTGTGTTCCTCACGTGTGCCCCAAAGAATGAGGTGATTTGGTAAAATGCTATGCCCAAGATTACTATCCGAGTGCCGGCGGTGGGGTGGTTCAAATAGCTTAGGCTATTACCTCATTTTGTCCGGTCGTGATGGTCAAGTGGATTAAGGCGTCTTGTACATACCAGTTGCGTTGCTCCTGGGAGTATGGGTTCGAGTCACTTCTGGGGTGTGAGTTTTCAGTTGCATATTGTCCTGGGGACCATTCAGGCTTGTTCGCATTTGTGTTCCTCACGTGTGCCCCAAAGAATGAGGTGATTTGGTAAAATGCTATGCCCAAGATTTCTATCCGAGTGCCGGCGGTGGGGTGGTTCAAATAGCTTAGGCTATCACCTCATTTTGTCCGGTCGTGATGGTCAAGTGGATTAAGGCGTCTTGTACATACCAGTTGCGTTGCTCCTGGGAGTATGGGTTCGAGTCACTTCTGGGGTGTGAGTTTTCAGTTGCATATTGTCCTGGGGACCATTCAGGCTTGTTCGCATTTGTGTTCCTCACGTGTGCCCCAAAGAATGAGGGGATTTGGTAAAATGCTATGCCCAAGATTACTATCCGAGTGCCGGCGGTGGGGTGGTTCAAATAGCTTAGGCTATCACCTCATTTTGTCCGGTCGTGATGGTCAAGTGGATTAAGGCGTCTTGTACATACCAGTTGCGTTGCTCCTGGGAGTATGGGTTCGAGTCACTTCTGGGGTGTGAGTTTTCAGTTGCATATTGTCCTGGGGACCATTCAGGCTTGTTCGCATTTGTGTTCCTCACGTGTGCCCCAAAGAATGAGGTGATTTGGTAAAATGCTATGCCCAAGATTTCTATCCGAGTGCCGGCGGTGGGGTGGTTCAAATAGCTTAGGCTATCACCTCATTTTGTCCGGTCGTGATGGTCAAGTGGATTAAGGCGTCTTGTACATACCAGTTGCGTTGCTCCTGGGAGTATGGGTTCGAGTCACTTCTGGGGTGTGAGTTTTCAGTTGCATATTGTCCTGGGGACCATTCAGGCTTGTTCGCATTTGTGTTCCTCACGTGTGCCCCAAAGAATGAGGGGATTTGGTAAAATGCTATGCCCAAGATTACTATCCGAGTGCCGGCGGTGGGGTGGTTCAAATAGCTTAGGCTATCACCTCATTTTGTCCGGTCGTGATGGTCAAGTGGATTAAGGCGTCTTGTACATACCAGTTGCATTGCTCCTGGGAGTATGGGTTCGAGTCACTTCTGGGGTGTGAGTTTTCAGTTGCATATTGTCCTGGGGACCATTCAGGCTTGTTCGCATTTGTGTTCCTCACGTGTGCCCCAAAGAATGAGGTGATTTGGTAAAATGCTATGCCCAAGATTACTATCCGAGTGCCAGCGGTGGGGTGGTTCAAATAGCTTAGGCTATCACCTCATTTTGTCCGGTCGTGATGGTCAAGTGGATTAACGCGTCTTGTACATACCAGTTTCATTGCTCCTGGGAGTATGGGTTCGAGTCACTTCTGGGGTGTGAGTTTTCAGTTGCATATTGTCCTGGGGACCATTCAGGCTTGTTCGCATTTGTGTTCCTCACGTGTGCCCCAAAGAATGAGGTGATTTGGTAAAATGCTATGCCCAAGATTACTATCCGAGTGCCGGCGGTGGGGTGGTTCAAATAGCTTAGGCTATCACCTCATTTTGTCCGGTCGTGATGGTCAAGTGGATTAAGGCGTCTTGTACATACCAGTTGCGTTGCTCCTGGGAGTATGGGTTCGAGTCACTTCTGGGGTGTGAGTTTTCTGTTGCATATTGTCCTGGGGACCATTCAGGCTTGTTCGCATTTGTGTTCCTCACGTGTGCCCCAAAGAATGAGGGGATTTGGTAAAATTCTATGCCCAAGATTACTATCCGAGTGCCGGCGGTGGGGTGGTTCAAATAGCTTAGGCTATCACCTCATTTTGTCCGGTCGTGATGGTCAAGTGGATTAAGGCGTCTTGTACATACCAGTTGTGTTGCTCCTGGGAGTATGGGTTCGAGTCACTTCTGGGGTGTGAGTTTTCAGTTGCATATTGTCCTGGGGACATTCAGGCATGTTCGCATTTGTGTTCCTCACGTGTGCCCCAAAGAATGAGGTGATTTGGTAAAATGCTATGCCCAAGATTACTATCCGAGTGCCGGCGGTGGGGTGGTTCAAATAGCTTAGGCTATCACCTCATTTTGTCCGGTCGTGATGGTCAAGTGGATTAAGGCGTCTTGTACATACCAGTTGCGTTGCTCCTGGGAGTATGGGTTCGAGTCACTTCTGGGGTGTGAGTTTTCAGTTGCATATTGTCCTGGGGACCATTCAGGCTTGTTCGCATTTGTGTTCCTCACGTGTGCCCCAAAGAATGAGGTGATTTGGTAAAATGCTATGCCCAAGATTACTATCCGAGTGCCGGCGGTGGGGTGGTTCAAATAGCTTAGGCTATCACCTCATTTTGTCCGGTCGTGATGGTCAAGTGGATTAAGGCGTCTTGTACATACCAGTTGCGTTGCTCCTGGGAGTATGGGTTCGAGTCACTTCTGCGGTGTGAGTTTTCAGTTGCATATTGTCCTGGGGACCATTCAGGCTTGTTCGCATTTGTGTTCCTCACGTGTGCCCCAAAGAATGAGGTGATTTGGTAAAATGCTATGCCCAAGATTACTATCCGAGTGCCGGCGGTGGGGTGGTTCAAATAGCTTAGGCTATCACCTCATTTTGTCCGGTCGTGATGGTCAAGTGGATTAAGGCGTCTTGTACATACTAGTTGCGTTGCTCCTGGGAGTATGGGTTCGAGTCACTTCTGGGGTGTGAGTTTTCAGTTGCATATTGTCCTGGGGACCATTCAGGCTTGTTCGCATTTGTGTTCCTCACGTGTACCCCAAAGAATGAGGTGATTTGGTAAAATGCTATGCCCAAGATTACTATCCGAGTGCCGGCGGTGGGGTGGTTCAAATAGCTTAGGCTATCACCTCATTTTGTCCGGTCGTGATGGTCAAGTGGATTAAGGCGTCTTGTACATACCAGTTGCGTTGCTCCTGGGAGTATGGGTTCGAGTCACTTCTGGGGTGTGAGTTTTCAGTTGCATATTGTCCTGGGGACCATTCAGGCTTGTTCGCATTTGTGTTCCTCACATGTGCCCCAAAGAATGAGGTGATTTGGTAAAATGCTATGCCCAAGATTACTATCCGAGTGCCGGCGGTGGGGTGGTTCAAATAGCTTAGGCTATCACCTCATTTTGTCCGGTCATGATGGTCAAGTGGATTAAGGCGTCTTGTACATACCAGTTGCGTTGCTCCTGGGAGTATTGTTTCGAGTCACTTCTGGGGTGTGAGTTTTCAGTTGCATATTGTTCTGGGGACCATTCTGGCTTGTTCGCATTTGTGTTCCTCACGTGTGCCCCAAAGAATGAGGGGATTTGGTAAAATGCTATGCCCAAGATTACTATCCGAGTGGCGGCGGTGGGGTGGTTCAAATAGCTTAGGCTATCACCTCATTTTGTCCGGTCGTGATGGTCAAGTGGATTAAGGCGTCTTGTACATACCAGTTGCGTTGCTCCTGGGAGTATGGGTTCGAGTCACTTCTGCGGTGTGAGTTTTCAGTTGCATATTGTCCTGGGGACCATTCAGGCTTGTTCGCATTTGTGTTCCTCACGTGTGCCCCAAAGAATGAGGTGATTTGGTAAAATGCTATGCCCAAGATAACTATCCGAGTGCCGGCGGTGGGGTGGTTCAAATAGCTTAGGCTATCACCTCATTTTGTCCGGTCGTGATGGTCAAGTGGATTAAGGCGTCTTGTACATACCAGTTGCGTTGCTCCTGGGAGTATGGGTTCGAGTCACTTCTGGGGTGTGAGTTTTCAGTTGCATATTGTCCTGGGGACCATTCGGGCTTGTTCGCATTTGTGTTCCTCACGTGTGCCCCAAAGAATGATGTGATTTGGTAAAATGCTATGCCCAAGATTACTATCCGAGTGCCGGCGGTGGGGTGGTTCAAATAGCTTAGGCTATCACCTCATTTTGTCCGGGCGTGATGGTCAAGTGGATTAAGGCGTCTTGTACATACCAGTTGCATTGCTCCTGGGAGTATGGGTTCGAGTCACTTCTGGGGTGTGAGTTTTCAGTTGCATATTGTCCTGGGGACCATTCAGGCTTGTTCGCATTTGTGTTCCTCACGTGTGCCCCAAAGAATGAGGTGATTTGGTAAAATGCTATGAACAAGATTACTATCCGAGTGCCGGCGGTGGGGTGGTTCAAATAGCTTAGGCTATCACCTCATTTTGTCCGGTCGTGATGGTCAAGTGGATTAAGGCGTCTTGTACATACCAGTTGCGTTGCTCCTGGGAGTATGGGTTCGAGTCACTTCTGGGGTGTGAGTTTTCAGTTGCATATTGTCCTGGGGACCATTCAGGCTTGTTCGCATTTGTGTTCCTCACGTGTGCCCCAAAGAATGAGGTGATTTGGTAAAATGCTATGCCCAAGATTACTATCCGAGTGCCGGCGGTGGGGTTGTTCAAATAGCTTAGGCTATCACCTCGTTTTGTCCGGTCGTGATGGTCAAGTGGATTAAGGCGTCTTGTACATACCAGTTGCGTTGCTCCTGGGAGTATTGGTTCGAGTCACTTCTGGGGTGTGAGTTTTCAGTTGCATTTGTCCTGGGGACCATTCAGGCTTGTTCGCATTTGTGTTCCTCACGTGTGCCCCAAAGAATGAGGTGATTTGGTAAAATGCTATGCCCAAGATTACTATCCGAGTGCCGGCGGTGGGGTGGTTCAAATAGCTTAGGCTATCACCTCATTTTGTCCGGTTGTGATGGTCAAGTGGATTAAGGCGTCTTGTACATACCAGTTGCGTTGCTCCTGGGAGTATGGGTTCGAGTCACTTCTGGGGTGTGAGTTTTCAGTTGCATATTGTCCTGGGGACCATTCAGGCTTGTTCGCATTTGTGTTCCTCACGTGTGCCCCAAAGAATGAGGTGATTTGGTAAAATGCTATGCCCAAGATTACTATCCGAGTGCCGGCGGTGGGGTGGTTCAAATAGCTTAGGCTATCACCTCATTTTGTCCGGTCGTGATGGTCAAGTGGATTAAGGCGTCTTGTACATACCAGTTGCGTTGCTCCTGGGAGTATGGGTTCGAGTCACTTCTGGGGTGTGAGTTTTCAGTTGCATATTGTCCTGGGGACCATTCAGGCTTGTTCGCATTTGTTTTCCTCACGTGTGCCCCAAAGAATGAGGTGATTTGGTAAAATGCTAGGCCCAAGATTACTATCCGAGTGCCGGCGGTGGGGTGGTTCAAATAGCTTAGGCTATCACCTCATTTTGTCCGGTTGTGATGGTCAAGTGGATTAAGGCGTCTTGTACATACCAGTTGCGTTGCTCCTGGGAGTATGGGTTCGAGTCACATCTGGGGTGTGAGTTTTCAGTTGCATATTGTCCTGGGGACCATTCAGGCTTGTTCGCATTTGTTTTCCTCACGTGTGCCCCAAAGAATTAGGTGATTTGGTAAAATGCTATGCCCAAGATTACTATCCGAGTGCCGGCGGTGGGGTGGTTCAAATAGCTTAGGCTATCACCTCATTTTGTCCGGTTGTGATGGTCAAGTGGATTAAGGCGTCTTGTACATACCAGTTGCGTTGCTCCTGGGAGTATGGGTTCGAGTCACATCTGGGGTGTGAGTTTTCAGTTGCATATTGTCCTGGGGACCATTCAGGCTTGTTCGCGTTTGTGTTCCTCACGTGTGCCCCAAAGAATGAGGTGATTTGGTAAAATGCTATGCCCAAGATTACTATCCGAGTGCCGGCGGTGGGATGGTTCAAATAGCTTAGGCTATCACCTCATTTTGTCCGGTCGTGATGGTCAAGTGGATTAAGGCGTCTTGTACATACCAGTTGCGTTGCTCCTGGGAGTATGGGTTCGAGTCACTTCTGGGGTGTGAGTTTTCAGTTATATATATATATATATATATATATATATATATATATATATATATATATATATATATATATATATATATATATATATATATATATAAATGTCTCTCTCTCTCTCTCTCTCTCTCTCTCTCTCTCTCTCTCTCTCTCTCTCTCTCTCTCTCTCTCTCTCTCTCTCTCTCTCTGTATATATATATATATATATATATATATATATATATATATATATATATATATATATATATATATATATAGTCACGTGGGGGTGGGCCGGGGCTCTGCTGGCACTCGGCTGCTAGGGGCTCAAAAGGCCGAATACTCAGCCCCTCCGACTTCCGGGATTCACCGGAGTCTCCGTGGTCACACAGGAGAGGACCAACAATGCCCACCTCCGCAGGTCTTTGCTTCCACCACAAAAGGTGGTGCCACTGATTCACCCTGGAAGCCCTTCAGTCAATCACGGGGAAACTGCTGTTAACAGTTCCGGCCTAGACCCGTGGAGGAGTGAAGGAAGACTCAGGCTTACCTTATAACCATAACCTCCCTGAGTCTTGCCTGCCAGACAAAAAGGTTGCAGGAACTCCTTTCCCGCCTGTCTTCTCTATCTTCTTCTTAACAAGGTCGCCAGCTGGGTTATTATATCTGCACCCCAGCAATGCAGTTCAGTGGGTGTATTATATATTGTTTGTAGCTAGAAGATTGCTACTCCCAAGGATCTGCTATTAGACTGTCGGCCCAGGGTACTCTCCCAGGAAGGTCTGTGTGGCTTTACCTCTCTCTAGCCACTACGTTTCTAGTTGCCACCATTCAGGCACTGATACTGATCGGATGGCTAAGGGTACACTTTTATATAAGTCCGTGCTGTCTTTACCACTTTCCAGGCAATAAGAACTTCTATAGAGAACGTAGTGTTCCCTAGGTGGTACTATGATAACCTACGTGTATGCTCATAGAGAAATATTATAAATGGAGGCACACTTAAACACAATGATAAAAGTGTGAATTTACTGATGCAAATTACATGATCACACATACAATCACAAGTAATACATGAATATGAAAATAAGGATACTAAGTCTGGAGATCGTCAGCCTCTTCTTCCACGACCTCCAACACTCCTTCAACTGAGCAGAAAGACAGGAGTCCCACACTCTCTCACAGGAGGGCCTCTTCACAACGTCGGCGCCTCTTCTTCACTGTCCTGCCATCCATACACACTGTCCCCTCTGACAGTCCTGGACACAAGCTGCCTTGCAACCTATTCTACTACTAAAGTATTAATGTCCTATTGCCACATACATAAGTAAATATTGTGGCCTAACTAGCCTACTCACACAAGGGGTAATGGGAGGGAAAATGATCTACCTTACATTCCTGGCTCACGACGCCTGTCCCTCGATGGTGTGAGGTTCCCACACTTCATGAGTCGATCCATGACGATCCAGGAACGTTCCACAGGTCCTCAGGTGTCGTGGAGCCTTCGCGTCGTCGCCGTTCCAATCCCTGAGATTCAGCTATCCCAATCCTGGTTTATCGATGGGCACTGAGCCAATCACTATTTTCCCACATTCGCCCCTTCCACAAGGCGTTGCTCCTTGTCCTAGGAACGGTGTCGTCCTTTCAAAACCCTTAGTGGATGTGACCCGGTCACAGCTAGGCCTGCCTGCCACACCTTTCCAGGCCCTCAACGTCCAGCGTCGCCGCCCAGCATCGTCGCCGAATATTCTCCAAGTTTGGCACTCTTTTGCTCAATAAACTTGGTTCCTTTTTGCTTCCCAGAAGCGCGGGGTCTCCAATACGTGAGATGGGCTGCGATAGCCAGCTCTAATCCACTAAGAAAGGCTTGTAGAGCCTCAAATCCTTGAGAGCTGACTGAGGTGCGTCCTCTCGCTTCCAAGGTCAGGTCAACTCTGACGTTGGCGCCGCCCGGGGCACTCGGTGACGTCACGGCGGGCCCTGATTGGTCGCCCGCGACCTAAGTCAGCCAATCCGCGATCGGCTAGTGTCCCTTCCAAAACGTCATATCTGCAGTAGGGGATACTCTTTCATTTTATATCAAGGCGCCAATTTCCCCTTACTTACAACTTATAATGTAACTTTCTCCCTTAACTGGCAGCCGGTCTGGTCGCCACATATATCAATAGGCTCCCTGAACCTCAGAGATTCACTAGGGAGAGCTGATATGACTCTTAAAGCAGGCAAACGAAAGAAATAGGAGAGGGCACCGTAACATACGCCTCCCTTTAAAATAAGAGTCATATCGGAAGAGCAGCACTCAAGAGGGCAACTTATACTCCTGCTCCCTCCGTTCCTGAAGTGTCACTCCTCCAGTTTGTGACGTGGCTCGTACCACCTTGCCAGTCACTTGCCTCATTATATCTCCACCTCGCATAGAACCGGGTGTGATGGGTGTTCCTTGAACACCTACAAGAAATCCTCTCTCCGTGGCTACGAGTGTACTCCAACGGCTCGTTACCACTGTAAGATTCAGTGCATGCAGCGCCTCCACCGCGTCGTGAACTCCGAGATAGTCTTGCACTTCCACTGCGTCCTACAGGTACTCCATGTTTCCTCTCATGATCTCCTCTTCGCCAATCTTCTCTCTTCTCGGTTACTCTTCTCCCATAGGTGCGTTGTCTCCTCACAGTGGCACTTGTAACCTGTACTCCATCCAGCAGCTTCCTCTCTTCCACACTAGGCTTTTGCGATGGCCCAATGCCCCTCTGGTTAGGCTGGCGCCTACCCTGGGTGTACCTATTCCCTGCTTTCTTCGTATTGCCTTTCCTATACCATTCGCTCCTTCGTTCCCGACGAACATTTTCACTCCTCCATGAGATTCTCTTCCCTGCAGACGTCTTCTTCGGTTCGTGGTTGGGCTCATCCACCTCCCTGTGGCTCACCTCACCACGGTGGTTCATCTTGCACCTACCACTATTCATCTGGCTGGCATAGGGTGCACTGCGTCGTGGCTCCTCCACTCTGCCCCTCACCGCCGTTCGCTCATCCACCGAGCTTACTTTATTCACGTTTCTGTGTGGAGGGAGTGCGGTCTGCAGCCTCTTCACCGCCCCAGGCGTTTGTACAGCTGCTCTTCGCCACTCCTCCACACGCATCATCAGGCTTAGTCGGAGGTCCCCGTCGGGGTTTTCCACGACCTCCGACGACCTCTCTGCACTCTCGCCCTCGTTGTCGTCGTCTCTGGCGACGTTTTCCCTGGCGAAGTCGGCTTCCTCACTACCATCTGGAACGACCGATACCTCACCCGGCAGGGTTGTACCGCGGCTTGCAACATAGGCACTCCTGGCCCAATCGGGTTGTATCCTGCCTCCTCCGAGGTCATTACCCAGCACCATCTGTACATGCTCTAGGGGTAACTTAGGGGCTACAGCTACTATAGCTTTCTCGACTCCGCAGTCGGCAATCAGCTGTACTTCGTGAAGTGGCAACCTGCATTCCTCCCCCACACTGCGTATCCTCACCACTCCCACAGACGAATCATTAAATTCCTTGGGGAGAATACTCCTGGTTACCATACTTATGTCAGCACCCGTATCTCGAAGAACGGCAACCTCCACTGGGTCTGACTTTCCAAACTTCACGTTGGCCCCGAAAACGAAGGGATGTTCACCCAACTTCATTTCCCAACCATTCACCTTGGGTCCACTATAATATGGGGTGTGAACAAGCACTCTCTCCTCTTCCAACATTAGTCCAATATTCCTTTGGTGCTCCTCACACTCGCGGGCATAATGTCCTCTCACACCACAGTTGAAGCATCGGCTGCCTCCCCTGGGCGGCCACTCGCCAGTCCCTCTGGCGGTACCACTTGCAGACGTCCCCTGGGTCCTCCTTGGACTCCCTGTCGTCGTGTCCGGGACTGCAGCACTTGTTCCCGAGCTGGGTCCACTGCTCACAGCTTGGGGCTTCCTCCCCGCGTCCCTTGAGCTCTTGAACCGGGTTACTTCATTGGGCACGCTACTCTTGGGAGAGTCCCCACCCGTCCTCGCTCCTCCTGAACTCCAAAGGTTCCCTCCCGACCTGGGGTAAGGCGAGTGTCTGGGCGGCCCCTCCCTCCTGAGATGTAGTGCCTCCTCCAGCATGTCGGCCCGGTCCGCTGCAGCCTTCAGGTCCTTAATACCTGCTTCTCTCACCCTTACTCGCAACTCAGGATGGAGCACTGACATAAACTTCTCCATCACTATCAGTGGTTTGATATCATCCGCCGACTCCGCTTCCTCCGCCTTCAACCATCGTAGGAATTTCCGTTCCATATTCCTGGCGGTCTCGGCGTAAGTCTTTCCCGACGCTCTCGTACACTCTCTGAACCGCTTCCGGTACATCTCCGGAGTCAGCCGGAATGAGTGGAGCACCGCATTCTTAATCGCGTCGTAACTAGTACACTCGAGTCGAGGTCGAGGGTAGACATACCGTGCGCGCTCCGTTAAAATCGTGACATTAACAGGGATTCCTAGGACTACTGCCGTGGATTACTGATTACAGACATAACAAAGTGCATAATGACCCGCTGGAAAATTGAAAATAGTGATTAACAATAGAACTTTGTGTTAAATAGAGAATAAACGGGAGACCGCGTGTGAGCCAGTGAACGAGGCTTTGTGTACATGCGTGTATTAGGAAAAAAAAACAAAAAAAATAGTGAACGGTGATTCGTGGAACAGTGATGTGGAACGGGTATCAAAACAACATATAAGTTGGAAGTGAATATTATAAATATAGAATACTAGAAATATAAAATAGTGGCAAGAGGCGGCATCAGTGGTTATAAATCGGGTAACTGGAAACTGGTGACATCAACCTGGGCCACAAGAGGTCACCTGTACTGACCGGGGTTACCAGCCTCGCTACCTACGCTAAGTACCTACCATAAAGTTTGAACAAAATAACATACATAATATTACAAATATACGGTATACATATAATATTATAAATATTAAACATATAAATATATATATACATATATATTGTTACAAATATACAATATACATATAATATTATAAATATATAGATATATACAACAAAACAAGGCAATATGGGAGTAAATAAACAAATTTGTGGCCACTGTAACAACTTCTTAAAGACGAAGGTAACGGGAATTGAATGTTATATCTGTAAGACTAGATTCCATTCGGCTTGTACAGGAGTGAGTAACACTACGGCACTGAGAGCTGGCCACTTGCTCTGGGTGTGTAAAAATGACCTGCCAGCTTGGAATATCCTAAAAAACTTTCTAGATAACATGACGCATGATCGGAAAACATCATTCATTGGAAGCCTACCAGCCATCCAGAAGGAGTGGGAAAGGAACAACAAAATTAATGTACAAGGGGCTGAGGATATAGTCGGGGATGAAACTGAGGCTGAAACTCAGGAAGTTGTAAACTTTGACTCAGTAGGCCAGGATGTAGATGACAGTAAACTAGAAAGTGTACTAGACAGCACTGACAGCTCGATAGGTACAGACACTACGACGGTTCCCGATAGAGCAATTCAGAACAGAAGGACAGACTTATGCAAATTTTATGCAAAGGGCATATGCAGACATAGATATGCTGGTAATAAGAAAGGATTAGAATGCAGTTACCAACATCCCAAAAAATGTTTAAATATGCTTAGGAAAGGTGAGTGTCGATTTGGATCAATATGTAGGTTTTTCCATCCTGACATGTGCCAAACCTCACTGGAGGACAGAAAATGCTATGACCTCAGCTGCCCACACTTTCACGTGAAAGGCACGGAACGCTACATAAAGAGTGGCAAGCAGGATAATGAATTTGGAGGAAACTCTATAAATTTTTTATACCAGACCGGCAGAGAATTCAAAAGGAGCAGCATGGAGAGTGTATGGAACTGGATGCCAGATCCACTTGCATTCCAGAATTACAGATACAATTACCCACCGAAAGGGAACTACAACTACGACAGACAACTGCCCTACAACAATCAATACTGGTCAGAACAAACTCATTATGTCCACGAATAATGGACTTGCCGAAAAAGTCTTCCATTCAAACTGTCACTAATAGAGTAACCTCATTCATCTTTGCCAACATACAAGGACTGAAAACAAGAACAAACAACAAAATACAGTTCATAAATGGCCTCCTCACGGAGTCAAATGCAGTATTTGGAGCTTTCACAGAAACCCATGCAGGGATATTGTTGGACAGTGAGATCTGGATTCCAGGATATAACCTATACAGGTGCGATAGGAAAATTAGGTCACATGGAGGAGTGGGTCTGTATATTAGGGAAGACCTTGTATGCTCGGAGCTCCTAAACGTTACAAATGAGGTGGTAGAGGTACTGGGATTAAGAATAGAGAAAATAAATTTAGTGATTATACTAATATACAAACCACCAGATGCAACGGCTGAGGAATTCACAGAACAGATAAGCAAAATAGAGAGTAGCCTTGATAATTTGGAGAACCCGATACCTGATATTATCTTCCTAGATGACTTCAACTTGCCTAGTCTCAGGTGGAAAATAGCAAACAATAATATTATACCAGGAAATCTATCAGGACCTAACCAACCACAGATTAGAGAACTACTTAGATTCTGTGACAAATTTTCACTCAATCAGCAGATATCGGAGCCAACGAGAAATGAAAATATTCTAGATCTGGTCTTTACGAACAATGAAGACATTATCAGAGACATTACGATATCAGATACCACATATTCAGATCACAAGCTCATTGAAGTGCAAACGACCATCAATACTCAGAATAGACCTAAAACGTTGATAAAGCGAGAGGGGCTATTCAGTAAATTCAATTTTAATAATAAAAGGATAGACTGGGAGATAATAAACAGGGAACTTACAAACATTCCATGGGGAACTGTTCTAAGTAATACAAGTCCTACAGAAGGAATAGAAAAACTGACTTCAGAAGCGTATCAAGTCTGTCTGAAACATGTTCCTTTGAGGAAAGCCAGAAAGAGATCTAACGTAGAAAGAGAACGCAGACGACACTATAAACGCAGGAAAAAATAACGGAACTGCTTATGCAGACACGAATTTCCCGTCAGAGAAGGAATAATTTAAATAGGGAGATTGAAGAAATCGAGCGGAAATTGAAACACTCATATGAAACTGAAGAAAGGCAGTTAGAACAGAAAGCCATTCAGGAAATAAAGAAAAATCCAAAATATTTCTTCTCATATGCGAAATCAAAAGCAAAAACCACTGCCAGTATTGGACCTATTCGTACAAGTGAAGGTTCATACACAGAGGATGACAAAGAAATTAGTGAAATCCTAAAAAAGCAGTATGAGGACATGTTTAGCACTCCAATAAACAACATGAAGGTGGAAGATCCAGACAATTTCTTTATGCGGGATATTCAAACCCCTGTAAATATAACTGATATAAACACGAGCGCACTAAATTTTGAAAAAGAAATTGAAAACATGCCCATGCACTCGGCCCCAGGTCCAGACTCATGGAATTCAATATTTATAAAGAAATGCAAAGTGCCGGTAGCACAGGCACTCAGTATAGTGTGGAGGAAGAGCTTGGACACGGGGGAGATACCAGATGCACTTAAAGTAGCAGACATAGCCCCTCTACACAAGGGAGGGAGCAAAGCATTGGCAAAAAATTATAGACCAGTTGCACTAACATCGCACATCATAAAAGTATTTGAGAGAGTGATTAGGAGTCAGGTCACCAATTTCATGGAGACCAATGACCTTCACAACCCAGGCCAACATGGATTTCGAGCGGGAAGATCGTGCCTCTCACAGCTACTTGAGCACTACGACAAAGTCACTGAGGCATTAGAAGAGAAACAGAATGCTGATGTGATATACACGGACTTCGCAAAGGCTTTCGATAAATGTGACCATGGCGTGATAGCACACAAAATGAAGTCAATGGGAATAACCGGTAAAGTAGGACGCTGGATACTCAGTTTTCTGTCAAACAGGACTCAGCGAGTAACTGTCAACCATATAAAATCTAGTCCAAGGGCAGTGAAAAGCTCTGTACCTCAGGGTACAGTCCTTGCACCGCTGCCTTTCCTTATTCTCATATCAGATATAGACAAAAATACAAGTCACAGCTTCGTATCATCCTTTGCAGATGACACAAAAATCAGTATGAAAATTACCTCGGCTGAGGACATTGAAAAACTTCAAGCTGATATTAATAAAGTTTTCGACTGGGCATCAGAAAATAACATGATGTTTAACAGTGATAAATTCCAGGTACTCAGGTATGGTAAAAATGAGGACCTTAAACATAATACAGAGTACAAAACACAATCAAATGTACCCATAATAGGAAAACAGCATGTAAAGGATTTGGGAATAATAATGTCTGATGACCTAACGTTTAAGGAGCATAACCAAGCAAATATTGCGACAGCCAGAAAAATGATAGGATGGATTACGACAACTTTCAAATCCAGGGATCCCATCACAATGGTTGTACTCTTCAAGTCACTTGTGTTGTCCCGTCTTGAGTACTGTTCAGTACTCACTTCCCCCTTCAGAGCAGGAGAGATTGCTGAAATAGAGGGAATACAGAGAACATATACGGCACGCATAGATGCAATAAAGCACCTAAATTATTGGGATCGTCTCAAAGCCCTCCAAATGTACTCACTAGAAAGAAGACGAGAGAGATATCAAATAATATACACCTGGAAGATACTGGAGGGCCAAGTACCAAATCTACACAGTAAAATAACAACGTACTGGAGTAAACGATCTGGAAGAAAATGTAGAATAGAACCAGTGAAGAGCAGAGGTGCCATAGGCACAATCAGAGAACACTGTATAAACATCAGAGGTCCGCGGTTGTTCAACGTCCTCCCAGCAAGCATAAGAAATATTGCCGGAACAACCGTGGACATTTTCAAGAGGAAACTAGATTTATTCCTCCAAGGAGTGCCGGACCAACCGGGCTGTGGTGGGTATGGGGGCCTGCGGGCCGCTCCAAGCAACAGCCTGGTGGACCAAACTCTCACAAGTCAAGCCTGGCCTCGGGCCGGGCTTGGGGAGTAGAAGAACTCCCAGAACCCCATCAACCAGGTAACTCCTCTAGGTCCAGCATGTTGTAGGCTTCCCGGGCCTCACCAGTCAACCTGCCCTGGACCAGAGCAGCCCAATCATCTTCCGGCCACTCCTTCAGAGTTGCTATCCGTTCAAAGTGTTCGAAGAACGCCTCAGCTTCTTGTGGTTCGAACGTAGGTAAGTCACGTTCCCTTACCTTGAGGTCATCCCGCCGTGCAGGTAGTGAGGGCAGACCACGTTCAACGCGACGCAATTCGACTTCTTTCTTTGCCTTTATCTCCTCCAGTCACAGTTGTCTCTCTCCTTCTTCTCGCTGCAGCCAAGCTTCTCGCTCCTCTCGCTGCAGCTCAGCTGCACGTTCCTCTCGCTGCATTTGCGCTTCTCTTTCCTCTCGTCGCAGCTGGGCTTCCAGTTGCATCTTCATTATTTCCAGTTGCAGGCTCCTCTTACTACAGCTGGACCTTCCACTGCTCCCATGTTCACTGTGAATTCTCTCCACACTGATAGGCGCTTGTGGTGGCTCTAGTCGGGACGGTTCACCTTGCGACGGCTCTTCTCGGGACGGCTCCTCTTGAGATGGCTCCTCTCCCGTCGCCTCCTCTCGAGCTGTGAGCTGTGCCATGATCTCTATCCTTCGCTCCGCTACCTTAGTCGTCCTCAACCTGATCCCAAAGTGGTTTGCCACTTGTTGGAGCTGGGCCTTGGTACACTCTTCCAAAATTCTCTCGTCCCTTGTGTCAATAAATTTCTTTACTTTGTCCTCCTCCATCTCTATATCATTGAGCATACACGACAGCACAGACAAGTTAGTAGGCACTAATTTCACCGTTTCAGTCCCTTAGCTATGTCCTAACGAACATAGGAATGTGCCTAAATGCCAACAGCGACTGCCCAGACAGGTACAAGAGGAGTGTTGTTAGCGCATATGTCGACCGTGCTCTAAGCCACAGCTCAGAATGGAAACAAGTCGACGAAGAACTCTGTAGGGTAAGGCAGGTCCTAGTCAACAACGGCTTCTCCAATGGTTTCGTCGAAGACATCATAAGAAGGAAAGTGAAACGCCATGCAACCTCTGAAGAGACAACTAACACAACACCTATACCCCCTATTAGACTATTTTACAGGAACTTCTTTTCCACAGCTCATAAAACAGAGGAAAGGGTCCTGAAAGATATTGTTAATAGAAACGTTATCCCTACAGACAAAAATCAGAGGATACAACTGACGATTTACTATAAAACCAGAAAAACGGCCAGCCTACTCATGAGAAACTCTCCAGACACAAAGCAGAACGCTTTAAAAGAGACCAACGTCGTCTATGCCTTCAAATGCCCACTTGGGGACTGTAAGCTCCAAAAAAACCCAGTATATAGGCAAGACAACAACATCTCTTTCTAGGCGTTTAACGATGCATAAACAACAGGGCTCCATTAAGGAACATATAATCTCTTCCCACAACCAAACCATCGCCAGCGAAATCCTAGTAAACAACACAGAAATCATCGATAGATACAGCGATAGCAGGCGGCTTGACGTTTGCGAGGCACTACACATTAAGAAGTCAACACCAGCAATCAACAGCCAACTAATGCACAACTATATTCTACCCACCTCAAGACTCCGCTCCAATATAGAAGCATCAAGAAATATGGACCAATAGGCTTTCTACAATCACTTCCATTTCAATACCCATTGTTTCGTCTTCTGTCTTGTGTTGATGAAATTAATACCCCATTAATGCCACCTCTTGTTCTGTCTTGTGTTGATGAAATTAATACCCTATTAATGCCACCTCACCCCATCCACCTCACTCAAATGTAGATATAAACAAAATCGGAGATGTGTAAGTTCTATTCAGTTGTGTATTTGTAAACTAAAGTCTTTGAAAATGTAATAAGTTTTACGAAACGCGCTCGTGTCGCGTCAGACTAGAAATGAAAATGAATTTTGGAGAATTGATTTTTGAATTACCTCCAACAGTGAAAAGAAATGTACGAAAGATTGAGAAAATTCGTGTTAGAATTATTAATCTTACTTTTTCGGTCATATTTAATAATATATGTCTACAGGAAAGACTGCTGCCAAAATATACTAATATATATATATATATATATATATATATATGTGTATATCACGAAAATAAACACGTGATTAAGAATGTGACAATGTCAGACCACGGAGGAAAAATGAAACAGGAAATTTCCTTAAGTACTTTCGTATATTAAATACATCTTCAGAAGGTCATTTTACAGATCGAGTGATGGGTATAAATAGGCAGGAAGGAGTGGTGAAGTAAGGTGAGGTACAATACTTGGACAACGCAGACGGCCCATTGGCCCATCAGATGCACCCAATTGGCACATCCGATGTAGCCCAATGGCCCATCTGATACAGCAGACATACAAGCATAATATATAGGTAATTATAACATAAAGAAGTAAATATATACAATAAATTAGTGAGACAAATGTTTTTCAATGATTCTACTTAAATCGCCCTTTAGCTGATCTATTAGAAATGGATCTAAGTTATATACACCACTGCTAATTTTCAAATTACTTTCTTTGGTGATCTGTATCAAAGCAGATTCAATTATGTTTCTGTTATAGGTGCTTTTACAATTTGTTATTGAAGAAGCACTCTCCCAATCAATTTGGTGAGCTTTTGCTGACAAATGCACAAACAAAGCATTAGACAATTGGCCATTGGCTAGTTCATTGTTACAGCTTGAAAAACATAACTCTCTGTCTTCACAAAACCTAAACCTGGTTAAAGGTATTGTTTATGGTTCAATGTTGACGCCCCAAACAAACAATTTTCCCGAAAGATTCAGACGAAGCTTACAGGAGTTAAGAGCCGATCCTTCCATTCATATAACAAAGGCTGATAAATCCAGCACTATTGTTATTTTAAACAAGGAGGAATATATTTCGAAAATGAATGATCTCCTACTAGATTCTTCAACGTACACTAAGCTTAGGAAAAATCCTCTTGAGGACATCATCAAGTTCTTCAATAGTAGCTTGAGGAAGTTGTTAAGTAAACATAAAGATCTTCTTAATCAATTTACTACTTCATCACCTTCATTACCATATCTATATGGTCTTGTCAAGACGCATAAGCCTAACAATCCCATGAGACCTATCATCACTTCTGTGGGATCCATTTCTTACAAACTCTCCAAATAGCTTGCCAAAATCTTGTCCCCTTTGTTAGGAACTATCTCCTCTTCTCATTTGACAAATTCTCTTGATTTAGTTAACAAATTGAATAGTGTTCCTGTCACTCCTGATGTAAAGTTAATCAGTTTTGACGTTTGTTCCTTGTTCACTAAGGTACCGGTCGATGATATTCTCGATTATCTTGCTCGTGAACTAATGAGCCATGACTTACCTCTTTCTGCTGATATTATTGTCAGTCTTGTTAAGTTGTGCATTAAAGAATGTAAATTTACCTTTAATAATGAGTATTATTTACAGACTTTTGGAATGGCAATGGGTAATCCTCTATCGCCATTGCTCACAAACCTGTACATGGAATTCTTTGAAAAGAAATTTGTTTCAAAAATAACTCCTGGAATCATTCCTTGGTTTAGATATGTTGATGATATCTTGTGTATTTGGCCTTCAGATGTAAACACAGACGAATTTGTAGCCAAACTTAATGACCAAGTCACCTCCATAAAATTTACTATGGAGACTGAAATTGATAAATGTTTGCCATTCTTAGATGTGCTTATTCATAGGGAAAACTCTTCATTAAAGTTTAGTGTTTACAGAAAACCTACGAACAATTTATCTTATGTTCATTATTTTTCAGGGCATAAATACAATGTAAAAAAGTCAATTTTTTCAAAAAGTCAATGCTGATAAATGTAAAGTTCTGAGGTTAGGTAATGATGATAGAGTTACAAGATACGAGCTAGATGGTGTTGTGATTGCGAAGTCGGATTGCGAAAGGGATCTGGGAGTTATGATTAGTAAGAATTTAAAACAAAAGGATCAATGCATAAATGTTCGTAATAAGGCAAATCGGACACTTCCGATTTGCCTTATTACGATCGGACACCTCCCACGCTAATGCAAATAATGGGATTGTTCCCATTACCAGCCATAATATCATTCATGTTGTTTATAATATCACCAATGCCAGCTCCGGGATAGCAAACCCTTAACCTGTTCCCCCTATCTCTAGCACAAAACGTTCTATCCAAATACCTTATCTGGGAATCTCCCACAACTAATGTTTGCTTAGGTACTTCCTTTACTTTCTGAGGGGCCTGCGCTTCCTTTCTCTTCGTTGCTTTCCCTTTTGCGCGATCCACAGTCTCTCCACAGCACTCGTCCTCCAAAACGTCAAATGAATTTGAAGTTGCTATGGCGTTTGAAGGCGGCTTTATCAAAGTCTTCTTAAGGCCCCTGTCTTTCGCAACTCTCCAAGACGAGGTCCCTTTACTGCTGGTCTCCTCCTTCGTTACTTCTCATTGTTTTTTAAGCTGACGCACCTCCTCCCGCAGAGAGTCCAACTCTGTCCTCAGGGCTCCCACTAGAGTCACCAGGTCCTTCACTACAACTTCCATATTGCTATGATAATATAACAACACTCAGGAGCTCCGGTTAACACAACCTCTCACTGTGACTTCACCTGACCGACTGAAGAACAGTCGGTCAGGTGACTGAACATAAGAACAGTTACCTTTGTTCTTATGTTCTTATGTTCTTTAATGTATCTAAGCGCTCTTCGAGTTGTGAGTCCAGAATTCTTAGATGAAGAATTTAAGAATATTGATTCGATTGGTCTTAAGCTTTGTTACCCACTGAATTTTTTGGAAGTTTGTCGTAACAAAGCTCGTCGTACATATTATAATAATGTATGCAGTGAAAGGATTCGCCCAAAGAATGTGTTATGTTTACCATATTTCTCTGGGTTTGAGAATATTGTCAAGGCCTTGAAACTTTTTAATATAGATGTAATGTTTAGCTACGAAAACACTGTTGGTAAGCTATTAGTAAGGAACAGCCCTCGTAGTGATAATTGCGTCATTTATAAAATACCTTGTAAGGAATGTAATAAGTTCTATGTCGGGCAAACATCTAAAGATTTAAAATGTAGAATATCGCAACATAAATACTCTGTAAGACATGGCCAATTGTCTAATGCTTTGTTTGTGCATTTGTCAGAAAAAGCTCACCAAATTGATTGGGAGAGTGCTTCTTCAATAACAAATTGTAAAAGCACCTATAACAGAAACATAATTGAATCTGCTTTGATACAGATCACCAAAGAAAGTAATTTGAATATTAGCAGTGGTCTATATAACTTAGATCCATTTCTAATAGATCAGCTAAAGGGCGATTTAAGTAGAATCATTGAAAAACATTTGTCTCACTAATTTATTGTATATATTTACTTCTTTATGTTATAATTACCTATATATTATGCTTGTATGTCTGCTGTATCAGATGGGCCATTGGGCTACATCGGATGTGCCAATTGGGTGCATCTGATGGGCCAATGGGCCGTCTGCGTTGTCCAAGTATTGTACCTCACCTTACTTCACCACTCCTTCCTGCCTATTTATACCCATCACTCGATCTGTAAAATGACCTTCTGAAGATGTATTTAATATACGAAAGTACTTAAGGAAATTTCCTGTTTCATTTTTGCTCCGTGGTCTGACATTGTCATATAGATATATATATATATATATATATATATATATATATATATATATATATATATATATATATATATATATATATATATATATATATATATATATATATATATATTATACATGCAAATGAAAACACATGGAAATGGCATTCACTTAATCAATGAAAAATATATCACTAGATAAATTATATAAAATTATACAGACCTCAGGGTAACTGACAACCCTACAACACTGGCCAGCCTACCTTTGCAATGATATAATTAACATGCGGCAACATGGCATTAATCTAGACTCTGAACGATTATATAGAATCGACAGACTTAGATCACTTACATGGTAAATCTCTACACTGACCGGTTACATACTCGAGTCAGTCTACACACAAATATATATATATATACATCTACATATGTGGTACCGTGTACAACATCCATCTCCAGGTACATCACAACCAGTCACCTGGACGTCAGTACAGACAGCTGTCTCTCCGCTGCTTTCTTCGCCTGGCAGGCGCTATGGGACAACCCAGCTGTTACCGGAATTAACAACAGTCCTGAGATACTGTAACAATTATTATTGTACTCACGATTTCCACTCTCATTACATTCATTCCCCCGGTCACTACCTCACTGGCTGAAGAACACCTAGCTCGCTCCCACTTGCATCGACTAGGTGTGGCGCTAGGGTGTGACCTGGGCATGTAGCCAAGCGTGGCCCAAGGGGGTGGCCAAGGCATGTGGCCACCGCGTGGCCCTAAGGGGTGGCCATGGAGTAGCGCGGGTCGTCACAGCGCCCCACCCGGGAAAAGGTGGCGCGCGGGGTGGCCAGGGTGGCCAAGGCATGTGGCCCTAAGGGGTGGCCACGTAGTAGCACGGCACGCACATGGGGGTTGCCTCAGGCTGGCTGGCTGGCCACAGGCATACACAACGTGGATGGGAGAGCACCCACACCCCCATCATACCAGAGCATGCCTCGCTCATACACCGGGTGTGATAATGGCCGGCATCACCACATGGCGGACACAGCAAGGTGGAATTCAAAGTCCAACAGGGGCCTGTAATGTCACCACAATTACACTAGGAGGTCCTGCCCTTATTCCACCAATTGTCCGTTAACATAGACAGGATACTCGAACCCGATGTGAGGAACCATTTGATACACCATGAGGCCTGCCAGCTGCCTCATGGGTGAACACTGTCTCTTAGATTTTCACTTGTTCCTTCCGTACTCCTTGGCCCCATTTCCCGCAAATTGGGCCTCGACACAACCCATGATAGCAGGAGTGCCATGCACGACGAGTAATAAGGATGACCCAGCGATTAATGGTGGTGGTGGCAGCCTCCACCCCCACCCAGAGTCACCTTCTCTTCAGCTCGCCGCCCAGCTCAGACTGAAGATTTTGGTGGGCATAGGGAAACACAAATGCCCATCTCCCCCTCTACCTTGTCTTGACCAATCAGCACAAAGCCAGCACAACCCCTAATGCCGCTTCCAATTACAGCCGTTCGCGCCTAAAACTCGCCACGCACGAGGCTGAGGTGCCTAGACGAATCACAGACGCCCTCACCATGAGGCGTCCCGTGACGTCACAAGGAGGGGGAGGCCTATGAGTCTGGCGCCATACCTCACATGGTGGGGGAGGCGACGTTCACCCCTGTCCCCCCACCTCTAAAACCATTGGTGAGTCAAGTACCCACCTACACCTCACTTCTCAAATCTCATTTTCCCAAAAACAGACTAAATTCTGTAACTCACTCTACAGAGCAGTCACAGACCTCTGGCTAGTCTTAAACGATGGTCCTTAGCATATGCTTTCATCCAACACCACACAAGTGCATGCAGTTTGAAAACTTCTTGTCTGGAGTCCCTAGAGTGACTCTAGCCTAATCTAGAAAACTAGAAAAACTAGCTGAGGGAATTTTCATTCCCTCACAGTTAGCAGTCTGCACATAGTTATATCACAGAGCATAATGGTTCTGATGGAAAGCCAGTAAATGGTGTTAGGACCGAGCTTCTCTAAAGCTTAGTCCTGGAACCAAGATTTTACTGTTCCTATTTATGTGAATGACCTACAAGGTGCCATTAGATTAGTTTTTTAAAAGTTGTTGAATGTCAACCAATATATTTTGACTAGTTGTTTATGAAAAGGGCTGCATTTTTTCCAAGTTTCAGTACTGCAGCCTAAATAGAAAGAGAGATTTAACTTTTTTGATTTTTTTTAACGAATATTACACATTTTTAAGTGTGTATATACAACCACACGTTTCAGATATAATCATTCTATGACACGTTTCCGACACATAAGCATATAATAAAGGATCTGAAGTTGGAGATTTTCCAAAACATGTTTAGTTTTCCTAATACAAATAGTCAAAGTTCCCCCCCCCCCCCAAAAAAAAAAATATATGCAAATGTAACATGTTTATTGCTATTATAAAATCAATAAATAAATTTAGGAAAAAACGCTGATTGCAGATTTTAGAGACATACACTCTACATATAAGGTATCAGTTTCATGTAACTTGAATAAAAAAGGAAAGAGTTATATGAAGTTTATGTTACTTGAAATAAATAAGCAAAAAAAAAGTCTAAAGTGCTGCCATCTGTGGCTGAAGAAAACATCAACTAATTTCCTGGCCACCCTTGGCACCCTTACAGATAGCCTTACGTGCCGTCAGGTGTATAAGTTTCATGCAAATCGTCCGATAAACAAATAAGAAAAATAAACTTAAAAATAGAAAAAAAAAAAAAAAAAAAAAATTTAATAGAACTAATTATAATTTGTTTTAATATATGGTATTGGGATAGCTGAGAGTCATAGACATGATTTCAGTTGACACTTGTGTTTGATGATCATTTTTTACCATTTTGGAAAATTTTGGACACTCAATTCAATATTTTTTTTCTCCCTTCCTATTTATGCTACGATGCTGAGACTTGGACCAGATGAAACCCTTTTTATATACAACTCGTCAAAAAAGATTGATTGAAATCGATTCATTTTGAAAAACGTACCTAATGGTACCTAATGGCCCCTTGAAGGAGAGTGCTCGAACATTGTAATGTTTGAAGACACAAAGTTTAACTAGGAAGGTGTACTCCGAGGAGGACTGCGGAAAGTTGCCGCAAGAACTTCAGAAATTCTAAAAGTGGGCAAACAAATTGTTGTTTGAATTTAATTTCAACAAATTCAAGGTATTGAAGATGAATTAGTGATAAAGAAGGCCATAACCTCAACACCATAAGGGAATGGTAACTAACGAATCAGAGAGAGGAAAATATCTGAGGTGGAAACAATTTCATCGATAAGACCGGAGGCACACATAAGCAAAATAACATCTGCAGCATACGGGACGCTAGGAAACATTAGAACGTCGTGCAAAAGCCCAAATCAAAACTGTTTTAACTACATTTAGAGCCTTTGCTAGACCAATACTGGAATATGCAGCACCAACCTGCAATCCGTACCTTGTGTAGTATAAAACCAAAATTAAATAAGTTTAAAGGTTTGTAAAAGATTAGTGTCAGAGCTAACCGGATTAAGCTCTGAGGATAGGTTAAGGGAAGTGGACCTCAGGTTACTGTTGAGGAGAGTAGAAACAGAGGGGAAATCATCACAACATATACGATACTGAGGGAAATAGGCAGGGTGAAGAAAGACAACCTTTTTCAATTGAGAAGACAAAAGTGGGTACAATACTTTGATTAGGTTTGGTTAAGGCAATTTATGGTAGAAACATTCCGAAATATTTTATAGATACTTGATTCTAAATTGTATTGTTCGCAATTACGGAAAATACTACTTAATATCCGGATTATCACGAAGGCACCAAGTGCTCGGTTACATAGTAAAGTACAACATTTTCATAAGTCACCTACGGCTTCCACACAGCAAACATAACCTTCCTGACACACTGCAGCCTCACTCACACTTCTCATACGCCAATTCACTACAGTCTATTCGGCAATAATTTATCTTAAGAACTGTCAAACTTGTTGAAGACTTACCTCTGAAAAAATCCTGCGTGAGAAGGTATAAACTAAAGATGTTCTGGATGTGAGAGCGTGTGTGGACGTCTCGCACGGCGACGGTCAACTGAATGAGAAATGAAAGCCTCAGGGCCCATAATTATAGTATCCACGGCTGCCAGAATCCTCCAGTCAGTGATTTCCTTTACTTATGCCGTTACTGTTGCCAATGGTGAAGATTCTTCAGTGAAATATTACATTTACATTTGTTTGAGCCCTGTGAGTCTGTTATTGCTTCAGAGCCTTAACGGCTTTATAATTATAAAAAAAAATTATATCAATTGGTTTGCTTCATAATAACATTGGTAGGAAAGCAGAGTTTGACGTATACCTGGAAGTGAAGGTTATTGAGAGGCTAGTTCGTGTTTGTTCTTCATTGGCCAGAGCAGTGGCAAGGTCCAATCTTGTGTGTGCAACTAAAGCAACATTTATCAGTTGGCGAGGTTCTAAATTGTTATGAGAAGCATTATGCCTCTAAATTCTGTGTTATTCTTTAACAGCAGCTTTTTAGAAGGTAGGGCTGCAAAATATTAATGGAGTATTTTCAAACTTGTTGGGTCAGTCTGGAACCTTTTTATCCTTGCATGCTCAGTCTGGAACCTTTTCATCCTTGCTTGCTCAGTCTAGGACCTTTTCATCCTTGCATGTTCAGTCTGGAACATTTTCATCCTTGTATGATCAGTCTGGCACTTTTTCATCCTTGCATGCTCAGTCTGGAACTTTTTCATCCTTGCATGCTCAGTTCTGGAACATTTTCATCCTTGCATGCTCAGTCTGGAACATTTTCATCCTTGCATGATCAGCCTGGAACATTTTCATCCTAGCATGATCAGTCTGGAACATTTTCATCCTTGCATGATCAGTCTGGAGCATTGATGGGACATTCTCAGCTTTGTAAGGTCAATCTGGAACAGAAGATCATAACCAGCGGTTCGCGCGCCTTCTGCGATATGAGAGGCCTCTGTTGTTTTCCTCTTGAAGAAGCTATGAATTAATCTGGAATGGGTTCTTGCTTTGGTTGTAATGCCATTTTCGAATTGCTTTTCTGCTTCCCTTCTCATTCTGAGGTACTCATTCTTGGCTCTCTGGTACCCCCCACCCCCCCTTTGCTCTCTGCTGTTCCTTGGTTCTTGTAGTTTCCCATGATATTGTGGTGAAGCGCTGTGCTTCCTTATGTCTTTGATAAAAACCCCTCTGTGGGGGTGCGAAAGACCCGATGTGGGGTTAGGTGAGGCCCACTGTGAGGGTTCAAGAGGCCTTCCGAGAAGGGGTGCAAGTGGTCGTTATTGTGGGGGGGGAGGGAGTGCGAGTGCTTGCTCCTTGTGCGAGACATGACAGGTCTCACTGTAAGTGAAAAACTGAAGGCAACAATTAAGAACAGACCCATGAAGAGTGCGACAAACTGTTTTGAGAACCAAGAGGGTGCGTGCTGCAGTAATGGTCAAGACTCCCTACTGGAGCGTTAGTGGAGTATTCTCAACCTTGTAAGGTCAGTCTGGAGCGTTAGTAGATCACCCTCAATCTGGAGGGTCAGTCATTGTAGCGTTAGTGGAGCATTCACAACCTGAAGGGTCAGTCTGGAGCGTTAATGGATCACTCTTTACCTAGAGAGTCAGTCTGGAGCGTTAGTGGATCACTACCAGCCTGGAGGGTCAGTCTGGAACGTTAGTGGAGAACTATCATCCGGGAGGGTCAGTCTGGAGCGTTAGTGGATCACTATCAGCCTGGAAGGTCAGTCTGGAACGTTAGTGGAGAGCTATCATCCGGGAGGGTCAGTCTGGAGCGTTACCAGAGCTCTAGCAACCTCGAGGGTCAGTCTGGAGCGTTAGTGGATCACTCCCAACCTGGAAGGTCAGTCTGGAGCGTTAGTGGAGCTCTAGCAACCTTGAGGGTCAGTCTGGAGCGTTAGTGGATCACTCCCAACCTGGAAGGTCAGTCTGGAGCGTTAGTGGAGCACTATCAACCTGGAGGGTCAGTCTGGAGTGTTACTGGAGCACTAACAACCTTGAGGGTCCAACCCGTTCTCTTAAAAATAACGTCACTTTTCGCTGGTATGCGCGCTATGGCCAAATTTGGACGTAATTTGAAATGAAATCGACACACAAAAGTGACGTACTGTTCCGTTCCGTTACTCGACAAGCTTAGAAAAGGATTCTTTCCTTTAACGTTTTTCATACCATTTTGAAACTTTATGAGATTTCCTGCCCACCTAACCTAACAGAGGACCCTTAACTTACTGTTTTTGAAAAAAAGTCCCAAATTTATATTAATTTTTTTTTCATTTTCAATTTAAGTCCATATTCGGCCATACGGGCAAACGGCCAAAAGCGACGTTCTTTTTAAGAGGACAGGTTGAGGGTCAGTCATTGGAGCGTTAGTGGAGCACTTTCAACCTGGAGGGTCAGTCTGGAGCGTTAATGGAGCACTATCAACCTGGAGTGTCAGTCTGCAACATTACTGGAGCACTAGCAACCTGGAGTGTCAGTCTGCAACATTACTGGAGCACTAGCAACCTGGAGTTTCAGTCTGCAACATTACTGGAGCACTAGCAACCTGGAGGGTCAGTCTGCAACATTACTGGAGCACTAGACATAACTACACAAGAGGCCAAACACACTTCCCTGTGGTATGCTTCCCAGTGCCTGAGAGCCCGAGATGTTCAGTGCCTGAGAGCCCGAGATGCCCAGTGCCTGAGAGCCCGAGATGCCCAATGCCTGGGAGCCCGAGATGCCTAATGCCTGAGAGTCCGAGATGCTCAGTGCCAGAGATGTTCAGTGCCAGAGAGCCCGAAATGCCCAGTGCCTGAGAGCCTGAGAGCCTGAGATGCCCAGTGCCTGAGAGCCCGAGATGCCCAGTGCCTGAGATGCCCAGTGCCTGAGAGCCCGAGATGCCCAGTGCCTGAGAGCCTGAGATGCCCAGTGCCTGCCACTGCCTCAGTAGTCTGTGGTCCCGTGGAGTAGTAGAATGTTCCTAGTGCGTGACTGAACAGAATATTAGTAAGAGCAGGGCAGATGAGGGAGGTGAGCAGGGGGAGGACAATGTGAACAATGAGGAATATGAGAGATGAGAGGAGAGTCCGGTTGTTGTGACGGACGACAATAGTGAGGGTGAGGTGTGTGTGACAGTGCCTCCAACACCAGTTTTTCCCGTCACTCACACTGGAACATTGTGGACAGGACGAGCTTGAAGGAATTCTTGGAGGGAGGGAATTAGCAAGGGAAAGTGCCAAGCCATTACGACTATTGAACACTTGGAAGGGGTCAGGATAGGACCTTGAGATGGGACAGGGAGAAGGAATGATGCCCAATTACTTGGACGGTAGGGGATTATACGGCGACCTGCGTGAATCGAGACAGTCGCTCTACCGTCCACTCCAAGTAGTTGGACAGGTAGAGAAGTTTAACATTTCACGTCTATGTAGTCTGTCAGTCACAGACCATTATCAAGTCAACCATATGACTTGATAATGGTCCAGGACCGACCGAAACGTCGTCGTTTCTTCATCTTCTGGTGTGTTGTTTGTGATCCCCATGAAAGCACAGGACCACTGATCGTCATGCAAGCACACAGGACCACTGATCGTCATGCAAGCACACAGGACCACTGATCGTCATGCAAGCACACAGGACCACTGATCGTCATGCAAGCACACAGGACCACTGATCGTCATGCAAGCACACAGGACCACTGATCGTCATGCAAGCACACAGGACCACTGATCGCCAAGCAAGCACACAGGACCACTGATCGCCAAGCAAGCACACAGGACCACTGATCGTCATGCAAGCACACAGGACCACTGATCGCCAAGCAAGCACACAGGACCACTGATCGTCATGCAAGCACACAGGACCACTGATCGTCATGCAAGCACACAGTACCACTGATCGTCATGCAAGCACACAGGACCACTGATCGTCATGCAAGCACACAGGACCACTGATCGCCAAGCAAGCACACAGGACCACTGATCGCCAAGCAAGCACACAGGACCACCGATCGTCATGCAAGCACACAGGACCACTGATCGCCAAGCAAGCACACAGGACCACTGATCGTCATGCAAGCACACAGGACCACTGATCGTCATGCAAGCACACAGGACCACTGATCGTCATGCAAGCACACAGGACCACTGATCGCCATGCAAGCACACAGTACCACTGATCGTCATGCAAGCACACAGGACCACTGATCGTCATGCAAGCACACAGGACCACTGATCGTCATGCAAGCACACAGGACCACTGATCGCCAAGCAAGCACACAGGACCACTGATCGCCAAGCAAGCACACAGGACCACTGATCGTCATGCAAGCACACAGGACCACTGATCGCCAAGCAAGCACACAGGACCACTGATCGTCATGCAAGCACACAGGACCACTGATCGTCATGCAAGCACACAGTACCACTGATCGTCATGCAAGCACACAGGACCACTGATCGTCATGCAAGCACACAGGACCACTGATCGCCAAGCAAGCACACAGGACCACTGATCGCCAAGCAAGCACACAGGACCACCGATCGTCATGCAAGCACACAGGACCACTGATCGCCAAGCAAGCACACAGGACCACTGATCGTCATGCAAGCACACAGGACCACTGATCGTCATGCAAGCACACAGGACCACTGATCGTCATGCAAGCACACAGGACCACTGATCGTCATGCAAGCACACAGTACCACTGATCGTCATGCAAGCACATAGGACCACTGATCGTCATGCAAGCACACAGTACCACTGATCGTCATGCAAGCACACAGGACCACTGATCGTCATGCAAGCACACAGGACCACTGATCGCCAAGCAAGCACACAGGACCACTGATCGTCATGCAAGCACACAGGACCACTGATCGCCAAGCAAGCACACAGGACCACTGATCGTCATGCAAGCACACAGGACCACTGATCGTCATGCAAGCACACAGGACCACTGATCGCCAAGCAAGCACACAGGACCACTAATCGCCAAGCAAGCACACAGGACCACTGATCGTCATGCAAGCACACAGGACCACTGATCGTCATGCAAGCACACAGGACCACTGATCGCCATGCAAGCACACAGGACCACTGATCGCCATGCAAGCACACAGGACCACTGATCGCCATGCAAGCACACAGGACCACTGATCGCCATGCAAGCACACAGGACCACTGATCGCCATGCAAGCACACAGGACCACTGATCGCCATGCAAGCACACAGGACCACTGATCGCCAAGCAAGCACACAGGACCACTGATCGCCAAGCAAGCACACAGGACCACTGGTCGCCATGCAAGCACACAGAACCACTGATCGCCAAGCAAGCACACAGGACCACTGATCACCAAGCAAGCACACAGGACCACTGATCGCCAAGCAAGCACATAGGACCACTGATCGCCAAGCAAGCACACAGGACCACTGATCGCCAAGCAAGCACACAGGACCACTGATCGCCAAGCAAGCACACAGGACCACTGATCGTCAAGCAAGCACACAGGACCACTGATCGCCATGCAAGCACACAGGACCACTGATCGCCAAGCAAGCACACAGGACCACTGATCGTCATGCAAGCACACAGGATCACACATTGTCGAGCCAACTCACCGGACCTCTCGTCACCAACTCACACAAAATTTATTTAAAGATTCCTTTCGTGATTTTCATAGAATTTGATCAGGTTTGTCCAATCTTATTTTGTATTAAATGTTAGCATTTTTAATGTGTTCGTCGAGAGATAGTCAATCGACGTGTATCTTGAATATTTACTTGATAATGTTATAGAAAAGTTCGTTAAAAATGAAAACCTAACTTTACATTACTTGACGTGAGATGATTTCGGGGCTTAGCGTCCCCGTGGACCGGTCGTCGACCTTTGGCATAGAAGGTCGTGTATTGAGGACATTGGAATGTTGGTTGTCTGGAAGCATACAGGTGTAGTTCTTAACGCAAATGCGGCAGCTTGGTTACACGTTACATGTCGTGTGGTGCAATATCTTGAGGTTATCTTGAGATGATTTCGGGGCTTTAGTGTCCCGCGACCCGGTCCTCGACCAGGCCTCCACCCCCAGGAAGCAGCCCATGACAGCTGACTAACACCCAGGTACCTATTTTACTGCTAGGTAACAGGGGCATAGGGTGAAAGAAACTCTGCCCATTGTTTCTCGCCGGCGCCCGGGATCGAACCCGGGACCACAGGATCACAAGTCCAGTGTGCTGTCCGCTCGGCCGACCGGCTCCCCGTCTGCAAAGGTCTGTTTTTTGGACCATGGGTCAGCTTTTGGGACCACGGTCAGTTTTTGGTACCAAGGGTCTGGACTTGTGATCCTGTGGTCCCGGGTTCGATCTCGGGCGCCGGCGAGAAACACTGGGCAGAGTTTCTTTCACCCTATGCCCCTGTTACCTAGCAGTAAAATAGGTACCTGGGTGTTAGTCAGCTGTCATGGGCTGCTTCCTGGGGGGTGGAGGCCTGGTCGAGGACCGGGCCGCGGGGACACTAAAGCCCCGAAATCATCTCAAGATAACCTCAAGATATGGGTCAGCTTTTGGGACCATGGGTCAGCTTTTGGGACCATGGGTCAGCTTTTGGGACCATGGGTCAGCTTTTGGGACCATGCGTCAGCTTTTGGGACCATGGGTCAGCTTTTGGGACCATGGGTCAGCTTTTGGGACCATGGGTCAGCTTTTGGGACCAGGGGGTCTGTTTTAGGGACCAAGGGTCAACTTTTGGGACTATAAGTCTATTTTTGGGAAAAGGGATCAGAGTTTGGGATCATAGGCCAGCTTTGGGGAATAAGGGTCTCTTTTTGGGACCAAAGGTCAGCTATTGGGACCACGAGTCTGTTTTTGGGAAAGGGGAACAGGTTTTGGGACCATGGGTCTGTTTTTTGGACCAGAAAGTAACAACAATCTTCATAGGAACTTACAACAAGAATAGATCGACAGGATTACAAGCGGACTTCTAACGTTCACTGGTGAAAGTACAACACTGGGCAAAAAAAAAAAAATCCAGACCTACGTCAACTATCATACTAGGAATGGTTGAGGGCTAACAACACTGCAAACCAGAGATGACAGCGCTTAGCTCATCGAAATGTTTAATAAAATACTGAACAATTTGGAGGATGTTGATCCAGACAATGTCTTCTAAAGGTCAGATGTAACACAAGCAAGGAGCAACAGTTTCAAGAAGCCAGAATATTGAAATGAAAACGAGACACATTTTTTCCCTACAGGGTTATAAACCCATGGAACTGCCTACCCCCGAAGCCGTTCAGGCTTAAAGTCTGCTGAACTTTAAAATTCAGTTGAAAAAATCATTAAGACGAATGGGGGATCTTTGACAAGCTGCCTGCTTCTTGTTATCGTCGATGCCACTATAGTGTTAGTGGCCTCTCTGATAAACGCCGGTAAATTCACGTAAAATTGGTCTAACAAATATCAAATGACTTATAATTCTGATAAATGCTAATTAATTCTGACTGGAAATATAAATGGTAAAGCACGCTATTCGATGAGCAACATAGATTTACCAAAAAAGTAAACAAAGATAGTCACCTGGGTTCGTCTGTGGCAAATATCGACACATTTCAAAGTTATCTTTTTGTCATTTCCTGTTTACAAGGTAGTGCTCTTGATACAATCATCACACTTCAAGATGTTCATCTAAGAAATTCGGAGAAACTTGGGCTATATTCCTTCACTGACTCAAAATGAAATTAAAGATTCGACCAACAGAAGCAGAGTGTCATGCATTTTGCAACCCGTCTTTATTGTTCATTCAAAATTGGAATTTTCTCATATATATATATATATATATATATATATATATATATATATATATATATATATATATATATATATATATATATATATATATATATATGCGAACAAGCCTGAATGGTCCCCAGGACGATATGCAACTGAAAACTCACACCCAGATGTGACTCGAACCCATACTGCCAGGAGCAACGCAACTGGTATGTACAGGGATGCCTTAATCCGCTTGACCATCACGACCGGACATAAGGAAGTGATAGCCGAAGCTATTTGAACCACTTCCCCGCCGGCACTCGGATGGTAATCTTGGGCATAGCATTTTATCAAATCACCTCATTCTTTGATATATATATTGGTGTATACTGGCAGCAGGTTTTCTTTCAAACATGTTTCATTGAATATGACCGCATATTCTGTATTTATTATTTTCTGGTTTAGGGCTTCTATCCCTCTAACTATTTTCTTAGCATCAGGGCTTAATTGAAATAGGAGTTCTCCAAAACTCATTTTCGTACTTTTAAGGTGAAGAAAAGAAGTGATTTACTATAGAGTGTATTACACTTATTTGTATAATTTGCACGACGTTTCGAACCTCCATGGTTCATTCTCAAGTGAACAGATCTTACAATACTAGTTGATTTTATACCCGCATTAGGTCAGGTGATAATACAATGAAGGTGAAAACATGGGGGGATACATAAGGGATAAACATAGGGGCTGCAGAAGGCTTATTGGCCCATACGAGGCATCTCCTATCTAAACACAAAGATTAATCCAGTGTAATTGGCCTGTTATGTTGGACATTGTCTTCTGTGTTGGCATCGATATGTTCTTGTCTTGTCCTTACTCTCATGGTGGCTAGAGTAAATAGTTCCGTGATTTGGGTGTTCATGGTAGGTCGCTCTATTCTTATGTGAATTGCCTCAAGAATTTGTAGTCTTCTTGAATCTTGGGTTTTGTCTATTATGCAAGTATTCTTGTTCAACATTTCTCTTGTTAGAGGAATGTCATGGGCTTGTCTCATGTGATTCCTAGGGGCACCAGATTGAAGATGGCATGTCAAACGCCTCGTCAGCTTGGTCGACGTCATACCTATGTACTTACATTGAAGGTTACATCCTTCGTGGGGGCAAGTGTACATGTATACAACGCTTGACTGCTGTAGAGGGTTCTCCGTCGGCTTCGGGCTGTTTTTGATAAGGAGTTCGGAAGTCTTCTTGGTTTTGTAGAATATTATCAGGTTTATGTTTTGGTTAGGAGTAGTGCTTTTTACTCCTTTACGGATTATTTCTTTCATTATTCTTTCCTCTTTTATATGTTCACTGTGCATGGTTGATTTGTAATATAATTTTATTGGGGGTGTTGTGGTTTCTGTTCTAGGTTCTGAATTATACCAACGGTCCAAGTGTCTTCTTATAGCAGCGTTTATTTCCGCGTTGCTATATCCGTTGTTCACCAATACCTGAGTTATTTTTTCAAACTCTCTACTCACGTTGCTCCATTCAGAGCAGTGGGTAAGCGCTCGACGAATATAAGCATTGAGTCCACAAGGAGACATGTATTTACAAATAGACGGAGTAGCAATGGGCTCCCCCTTAGGAGTTTTATTTGCTAATTTTTATATGGGAACCATCGAAGATAGGGTCTTCAGTAGCAGACAAAAACCAACTGTATACTGCCGTTATGTAGATGACATATTCGTAATAGTAAAAGACTCAGATGAACTAATTGACCTAAAAAGACACCTAGAGAGAGAGTCAGTACTCCGATTTACACATGAAAATAGTGAAAATAACAGTCTGCCATTCTTGGATGTACTAATAACAAAAACAGGAACCTCTTTAAGCACCAACGTATATACCAAGCCCACCAACATAGGATTATGCCTGAACGGTAGAAGTGAGTGCCCCCAAAGATACAAAGCCAGTGTTCTCAATGCTTATATTCGTCGAGCGCTTACCCACTGCTCTGAATGGAGCAACGTGAGTAGAGAGTTTGAAAGAGTAACTCAGGTATTGGTGAACAACGGATATAGCAACGCGGAAATAAACGCTGCTATAAGAAGACACTTGGACCGTTGGTATAATTCAGAACCTAGAACAGAAACCACAACACCCCCAATAAAATTATATTACAAATCAACCATGCACAGTGAACATATAAAAGAGGAAAGAATAATGAAAGAAATAATCCGTAAAGGAGTAAAAAGCACTACTCCTAACCAAAACATAAACCTGATAATATTCTACAAAACCAAGAAGACTTCCGAACTCCTTATCAAAAACAGCCCGAAGCCGACGGAGAACCCTCTACAGCAGTCAAGCGTTGTATACATGTACACTTGCCCCCACGAAGGATGTAACCTTCAATGTAAGTACATAGGTATGACGTCGACCAAGCTGACGAGGCGTTTGACATGCCATCTTCAATCTGGTGCCCCTAGGAATCACATGAGACAAGCCCATGACATTCCTCTAACAAGAGAAATGTTGAACAAGAATACTTGCATAATAGACAAAACCCAAGATTCAAGAAGACTACAAATTCTTGAGGCAATTCACATAAGAATAGAGCGACCTACCATGAACACCCAAATCACGGAACTATTTACTCTAGCCACCATGAGAGTAAGGACAAGACAAGAACATATCGATGCCAACACAACACATTGGCCTGTTATGTTGGACATAACAGGCCAACACAGTTGGCCTGTTATGTCCAACATAACAGGCCAATTACACTGGATTAATCTTTGTGTTTAGATAGGAGATGCCTCGTATGGGCCAATAAGACTTCTGCAGCCCCTATGTTTATCCCTTATGTATCCCCCCATGTTTTCACCTTCATTGTATTATCACCTGACCTAATGCGGGTATAAAATCAACTAGTATTGTAAGATCTGTTCACTTGAGAATGAACCATGGAGGTTCGAAACGTCGTGCAAATTATACAAATAAGTGTAATACACTCTATAGTAAATCACTTCTTTTCTTCACCTTAAAAGTACGAAAATGAGTTTTGGAGAACTCCTATTTCAATTAAGCCCTGATGCTAAGAAAATAGTTAGAGGGATAGAAGCCCTAAACCAGAAAATAATAAATACAGAATATGCGGTCATATTCAATGAAACATATATATATATATATATATATATATATATATATATATATATATATATATATATATATATATATATATATATATATATATATATATATGGTGAAGGAAATGGTGAACCCTGTTCTTGGCCCAGCTGCAGAAGCGCTCCTGACAGAAATCACAACGTTTGTCAACAACTGCCTCGCCGGGTTAATCCCTGATGAAATCAAACCATTCTTCTTTGGTGCATCCCTATGTGCCCTGTAAAAAAAGGGGGGGAAGGGATCAGACCCATTGCCGTTGGTAATACCCTTCGCCGCCTATTTGCAAGGGCTGCTGTCAGAGTATCCGAATGGAAGCAGCCACCATGCTGCAACCCAACCAGCTGGGGTTTGGAGTCCCCCAAGGCTGTGAAGCAGCGGCTCATGCTGCACGAGCCTACATTAGCTCTCTTACTGAAGACCAGGCAGTAGTAAAATTAGATTTTAAAAACGCTTTCAACTCGGTCAAAAGGGAAGCAATCCTCACTGCAGTCCAGGAACATTGCCCAAGCATTCTCCCGTTTGTGTCAGCAGGCTACAGCAAAGACTCAACCCTCCTGTTTGGCAAACATGAAGTCACCTCAGCAGAGGGAATTCAACAGGGAGACCCACTTGCACCGTTCCTCTTTTGCATAGCGGTTCGAGAAATTACAACCAGACTGTCCAGTGAGCTCAACATCTGGTTCCTGGATGATGGCACTCTGGCAGGCACACAAGATTCCCTGCTGGAAGACCTACAGCTGGTGAAGACACGGGGGGAGTCCATGGGTCTCGTTCTTAACCCCTCCAAGTGCGAAATTATTGCATCCAGTGAAGTAATTATGAGAGCAGTGAAATCAGTTTTACCAGAAGCCTCATTCGTTAAACCTACCGACAGCACACTACTCGGAGCACCTCTGGGCCACAATGCCATTGCTGCAGTCCTTGACGAAAAGTTTAGAGACCTAAAGAGGATGGAAAAGAGAATTGGGGACTTGGACTCCCACGATGCCCTCTACCTTCTCACAAAGTGCCTTACCTTGCCCAGGCTAACATACTTCTTAAGGTGTGCACCAACTTTTGGCAACCCACTTCTACATCAATATGATGAGCTCCTCAGGTCAATATTCAGGAAGGCGCTCAACCTAGATTTAGATGACAGTCAGTGGGACCAAGCAACACTACCAGTGAGATTTGGAGGGATAGGCATACGAAAGGCAACTGAGGTAGCACTTCCAGCATTCTTATCCTCATGTACAGCAGCCAACGAATTGGTAGGGCAGATCCTACCAGAGCGGATGAGAGAGACAGCGGGAACTCATGATCAAACGTTCATCGAAGCAGCCAGACAATGGGACACCATTGCACACCCTCAACCCCGACCACAAGTCCCAAAAGACCACAAGCAGGCCCACTGGGATAGCCCCATAATGGAAAAGACTGTCTCAGCAATGATTGACAACGCTGATGCTGAAAACAAAGCCCGCCTCCTAGCGGTAACAGCACCCCACGCCGAGGATTTTTTATTTGCTGTGCCCAATGCAGCCCTGGGAACTCGCCTCAGTCATGACGCTCTCCGCATTGGAGTTGCCCTTCGCCTTGCCGCCCCCATCCTCACCGAACATAGGTGCATCTGCGGAACTGCGATGGCAGACCAATATGGTCGTCATGGTCTGGTATGTCGTAAATCACAGGGTAAAATTGCAAGACATGAAGAAGTCAACGACATCATCAAGAGGAGCCTCGCCACAGCCCGCTGCCCGGCACAAAGAGAACCACACTTATCCAGACCTAACGACCCTCAGAAGCGCCCTGATGGGGTCACCTTGCTACCTTGGAAGGATGGTAAGCAAGTGGTATGGGACTACACGTGCACTACCACACTGGCCAGTACCTACCTCCACTACAGCACACGTGAAAGCGGTGGTGCTGCTTCTTTCAGGGAATCCCAGAAAATTATTAAATACAGAGGTCTAGCACACTGCTACAGCTTTGTTCCGATCGGCTCGGAGACCCTCGGTTCGTGGGGAAAATGTGCATTGAAGTTCCTGAAGGAATTGGGGGACAAATTGATCAGCGCTACAAAAGACCAGAGAGCAAAAAGTTTCTTGTTCCAGCGCCTCAGTGTTGCGATTCAGAGGGGAAATGCCTGTTGCGTCTTGGGCACTAGTCCAACTTCAGAGGAATTCGAAGAAGTGTTTGACTTGCAACAATGATTGAACCCGTCTGTGACATTCATCAATGATTCCCATTGTTGTGTTTTTCAAGAGATCAATAACCTTTAATCACCTTTTTGCATTATTATTTTTGTATCAACCCATGTATATCTTGTAACCATCAAATGCATAATAAAGCACAAAAAATAAAAAAGGAAGGGGGTGGTAGGAGAAAAGCACACAGAAACTGTATTGGAGGGGATCTAAACATTCCCTCTAATGCATTATGCGTGGTTTCCTCCGAGGCTATGGGTCCCCCTTCTTCCAGCTAGAGGTGGTACTCCCTTCCATATATTAAAAAAAAAAAAAAATATATATATATATATATATATATATATATATATATATATATATATATATATATATATATATATATATATATATATATATATATAAATATATATATATATATATATATATATATATATATTAGTATATTTTGGTAGCAGTCTTTCCTGTAGACATATATTATTAAATATGACCGAAAAAGTAAGATTAATAATTCTAACACGAATTTTCTCAATCTTTCGTACATTTCTTTTCACTGTTGGAGGTAAATTAAAAATCAATTCTCCAAAATTCATTTTTATTTCTAGTCTGACGCGACACAAGCGCGTTTCGTAAAACTTATTACATTTTCAAAGACTTTAGTTCACAAATACACAACTGAATAGAACTTATGCATCTCCGATTTTATATCTACATTTGAGTGAGGTGGAAGGGGTGATGTGGCATTAACACAAGACAGAACAAGATGTGGCATTAATAGGGTATTAATTTCATCAACACAAGACAGAACAAGAAGTGGTATTAATAGGGTATTAATTTCATCAACACAAGACAGAACACGAAACAATGGATATTGAATAGAAGTGTTTGTAGAAAGCCTATTGGTCCATATTTCTTGGTGCTTCTATATTGGAGCATTATTGGAGCACCTATTAATACCACATTTTGTTCTGTCTTGTGTTAATGCCACATCACCCCTTCCACCTCACTCAAATGTAGATATAAAATCGGAGATACGTAAGTTCTATTCAGTTGTGTATTTGTGAACTAAAGTCACAGATCTATTTATGTAGATCTATATCTACATAAATAAAAATGAAAATGTTCGTTTGTGCATAACCGCTAATCTCCGAAAGTTCTTCACCGATTGCTTTGAAATTTTCACACAACGTTCCATTCGCATCCGAGCAGGTTTTTATATACATACTATATAGATGTCACGTCTGTAACGGAAAAAAAAACATGCTTTTCTGAAAGATTGTGTTGTTCATGAGTTTTGAATGTGAGGGAAATCTTTGAAACCTCTTTACCGATTGCTTTGAAATTTTGACACAACGTTGCATTCGAATAGGCGCGTCTTTTTATATATCTACTATATGCATGCCTCACCTGTGACAGGAAAAAACATGCTTTTCTGGAAAAAAGTGCCATCTGTTGGACGTAAGAGCAACACACTGTGTAATCTCCGAAAGTTCTTCACCGATTGCTTTGAAATTTTGACTCAACGTTGCATTCGAATAGGAGCGTATTTTAATATACCTACTATATAGATTCTATCCCTGTGACAGGTAATAAAAAAACATGCGTTTTTGAAAAATAGGGCCATCTGTTGCACATAATAGCAACATGCACGCTATTCTAAATATGTCACGAATTTCATTTCGATGTTTCCGATTGCATTGATAAATTTTATTTTCATAGATTTCGATTTATTTTATTTTTTATTCAATTATTTTGTGTGACATTGTGTTGGAATTGAGCTGTGTTGTTTACCATACCGTTCGTTTCGTAAGTGCAGGTATAGATGCCACACCTGTGACAGGTAAAACTATGTTTTTTTCTTGAAAAACAGCGCCATCTGTTGCATGTAAGAGCAACACACATGCTATACTAAATATGTTACAATTCCATTGCAATGTTTCTGATTACATTGATAATTTGAATTTTTATATATTTTGATTCATTTTCATTTTGATTTAATTATTTTGTGAGAATTGCGTTTGAATTGAGCTGTGTTGTTTACCAGACCGTTCATTTTGTGAGTATAGTTTATTTTTTTATTTTTTCATATTTTCATTTAATTTTTTAACTGCTTTTCTTATATTTCAGTGATGGGAACATCAGATCACTTGATGTTCCCAATTTTCGGATGGGAACATCAGAACATTTGGGAAGGCATCGGACGAGGGAGTGGGGAATGGTGGGGATGATGAGGGAACGGACATGGGAGATGGTGGGGAGGACGAGCGGACAAGGGAGGGAGTAATGGTGAGTAAGGACGAGGGGACGGGGGAGTTTGGGATGGTAGGGGCGTGGGGATGGGGGAATGGAGAATGGTGGAGAGGACAAAGAGACAGGGGAATGGGGCATGGTGGGAAGGAAGAGGGGATGGTAGAGTGGAGAATGGTTGGGAGGCCGAGGAGACAGGTGTGCGGGGGGGGGGAGAATGGTGGGGAGGACTGGGGGACAGGGAAGGTTGCTGTGGCTCAGTACCCGGCCACACGTGAGCTACAGCAACGTGTGGCCGGGTACTGCTAGTTATTATATATTAGCATACTGTTCATATTTAGGCATCGGTTAGGTTACGTTAGGTGTTTAGGTTCTGTCATGTTCACAGAAAATGGTACCATCCGTTTTCTATGTGCGGCGGCTGGGACGCCAGAGAGAGAGGAAGGTAAACAATAGAGCGTACAGGGCGCCCGCCAAGCTTGGTAGCTACTAGTCATGTAATCATATTAAGTATTAAAGTCAGTAACCAAGTCATGACTTTACATCAACCCTACAACCAAGACTTCCTCAGTAACACACAAACACCACATTGGCGACGAGGATGAACTGTGAACGCAGGTATTTGTTCAGTTTCAAACACAAGGGAGAAGCATGCTGCCTGGAGGAGGAAGAGAAGCTGTGAGCGCCATACCCGATGCTGTATGCTAACCGATGCTGTGTGCTAACCAATGCTGTGTGCTAAACGATGCTGTGTGCTAAACGATGCTGTGTGCTAACCGATGCTGTGTGCTACCCAAGCTGTGTGCTACCCAAGCTGTGCTGAAGAAACTGTACTGAGGAATCTGCCGACGTTGTGTACGAAACAACGCTTTGATGTGTACAAAACCTGATGTTTTGGTTACGAAACGACGCTTCGTGCTACAAAATTCATCACACTGAATTGACTACTGTACCAACTGCTGCACCAACTGCTGCACCAACTGCTGTACCAACTGCTGCTGTACCAACTGCTGTGCCAACTGCTGTGCTGCTGCTGTGAGTAGGAACAACACATGTACACAAGGGCTAGGTAAGAAGTCAGTTGCTGCTATATTGTGCACTGTTGTGAACTTTTGCATTAAAATGCTTGTGTGCTTTGCAAAATTAAAGTAATTACTGTGAATTCTTGACTAACATATACAGTGCAGTAAGTGTTTAATATTCTGAGGAACATTTAAGTGATAAGTTACATTTATTCAGTAAAAAATGGCAAATATACCTCAGTTTCCTGCATTTGATCCTGACTGTGACCAGACAAACCTGTCACAGAGGTGGGTCAAATGGCTTAAAAGGTTTGAAAATTTGTTGATAGTTTCTGACATCAAAAGTGCTGAAAGAAAGCGTGCCTTTCTACTTCATTATGCAGGTGATCGAGTTTGTGACATCTTTGACACACTGAAAGACACTGGTGGTGCCAAAGATTATGACACTGCCAAAGCCAAACTAACAGAGCATTTCAAACCAAGGCAAAATACTGCAATGGAAATTATGCATTTCAGGAGAGCAAAACAACTCTCTAATGAAACTGTGGATCAATACCACACACGTCTGCAGGGTTTAGCAGCCCATTGTGAGTTTGCTGATGTTGACAAAGAAATCAAACAACAAATAATTGAATCATGCACATCTACACGTCTTCGTCGAAGAGCTCTAGAACTTGTTGATGATGACAGTTCTCTTACCAAGATACTGGATATGGCTCGTCGAATGGAAGATGCTGCACGTGATGCTCGTGTCATGGAGTGCAGTGCTAATAACGGTTCTGCCACTGTTACTAACAGTGATGAGGTACGTAAGGTTCAGGGAGGACACCGTGATCAAAGAAGATATCATGGCAAACCTAACAGTAAATTTAGCCGAGAACCACGTCACAACTGGGGTCAAGGAACAAGGCTCAAGCAGTCACAACGACCCACATCAGAGGGTGTCAACAATAAATGTTACAATTGTGGAGGAGACTACCCACACCAAGATAATGTTTGTCCTGCTCAAGGTAAGAAGTGCTATGAGTGTGGAAAACTAGGTCATTTTGGTGCTATGTGTCGTTCTGCACTAAAGAAACCACAGTCAATGAATAAAAGCTCTGTACGAGGATCAGGTCATAGGGGTCGAGGTGGTAAACACAATATTGCACCTCAAATCAAGAATGTTAACAATGTACAAGACAACATTTCATTACAACCAGTCTCAGATGACAGTGAATGTGATTATACTTATGGAGTACAAGCAATCACAGAATGGAATGATCTTCCAAACAACCCAGAGACATGTGTATACATTGCTGGTATTTGTCTCAAAGTTCTCATTGACACTGGATCAAACATTGATACCATTGCTGAGTGCCACTATGAGAAATTTAAAAAACAGTTCCCAAAGCTTGAGAACTATAATGGCAAAGCCACTGCCTATGCTTCAAAGGTAGCCTTGCCAGTGATTGGAACTTTCACTGCAGAGATTAAGTCAAAGAATGCAATGCTCATTACTACATTCCATGTTGTTAGGAATGCAAAGGAGTCTTTACTCAGTTACAAGACTTCAACCAAATTGGGGCTACTTCAGCTTTCTAATGCTGTAGCAGTGGAATCTGCAAACAATGTTGATGGTATTGTTGCTGAATTTTCTGATCGATTTAAATCCATAGGTTGTTATACTGATAGCAAAGTACATCTGCATATCAACCCAGATGTAATTCCAGTTGCCCAACCACATCGCCGACAACCATTCCATACTCGCAAGAAAGTTGATGCCGAACTGGATAGGCTGATGGAACTAGATATCATTGAACCAGTAACAGGCCCAACACCATGGGTAAGCCCAATTGTCACTCCACCAAAGCCGAAGAATCCAGATGAGATACGCATTTGTGTGGACATGCGTGTTCCCAACAAGGCAATAATGCGTGAACGCCATCCTACACCGACTGTAGATGATATGATCTACCGCTTGAATGGTGCAACTGTATTCAGCAAGTTAGATTTAAACAAGGGCTATCATCAGCTTGAACTTGATGAGGAGAGTCGATTCATCACAACGTTTACGACACATCGAGGTCTGTATAGGTACAAGCGCCTGAGTTTTGGTATCAACAGTGCTGCCGAGGTATTCCAGCACATCATCAGCCAGGTATTGCAAGACATACCTAATGCTGACAACATGTCTGATGACATCATTGTTTATGGCCGTACCCAAGCTGAACACGACAAAGCTCTTCGTGCAACATTGCAACGCTTACGAGAAAAGAATCTGACGTTAAGCCGAGCAAAGTGTGAGTTCAATCAACATAAAATTGAATTCTTTGGACATGTACTTAGTGACAAAGGTCTGTCTCCAGATCCTAAGAAAGTTGCAGATATCAAGAATGCTGCACCTCCTTCAACGTCCACTGAAGTACATAGTTTTCTGGGAATGGCAAACTACTGTTCTCGCTTCATTCCAGATTTTGCTACCATTACAAAGCCTCTACGTGAGCTCCTGAAGAAAAACGCATCATGGTACTGGAGCGATATCGAGCAAAATGCATTTGATGCTGTGAAAGATGCACTAGTAGAGAATGCGACTGCTGCATACTTTGATCCATCAATGGACACTGAGTTAACGGTGGATGCTAGTCCTGTTGGATTAGGTGCTGTTTTAGCCCAACACAAACCTGGTCAACCAGATTCCAGAGTAGTAATTGCCTACGCCAGCCGTTCTCTCACAGATGTTGAGCAACGATACAGTCAGACAGAGAAGGAAGCTCTTGCTCTTGTATGGGGCTGTGAACACTTCAATGTGTATCTGCTTGGTGCACCCTTCACCACGATAGTCACTGACCACAAACCGTTGGAGACCATCTTCAATAATCCAAAGTCCAAACCACCAGCTCGCATTGAGAGATGGGCTCTTCGTCTGCAACCATACAACTTTACGGTGAAATACAAGCCGGGTGCAGGCAATCCCGCTGATTACATCAGTCGACATCCTGCCAACAGTTTCACCATCACCAAGCATCAGCAAGTTGCCGAGGAATATGTACACTCTGTAACCTGTGATGCAGTCCCTAAGGCTCTTACTCTTGATGAAATCCGTACTGCAACCCTAGAGGACCCAACTCTGCAAGCAACAGTGGATGCATTGACTAAGAAAAAGTTTCCACGCATCCCACCCTCAGGAGTTGACCAAGATGCATTCAAAGCACTTGAACGCATCCAGACAGAATTAAGTGTTACGCAACAACGCGACACTGTGCTGCGAGGTACTCGTATCGTGATTCCAGCTGTTCTCCAGCAACGTGCTCTGAAGCTTGCACATCAAGGACACCAAGGTCTTGTTAGGACGAAACAGCTGCTACGAGAAAAGGTGTGGTTTCCTGGCATTGATCGTCAAGCAAAGGATATGCATGATGCCTGTGTCCCTTGCCAAGCTGCAGTGGATACTTCAAGACCAACACCTCTACAACCTTCACCACTACCTGCTGCACCATGGACGGAAGTATCAATGGACTTCTGTGGACCACTACCAACTGGAGAGTACTTGATGGTAGTCATTGATGATCACCCACGTTATCCAGAAGTAGAAATCATCACTTCCACATCTGCAAAGGCCGTCATCCCGAAACTTGACAAGATCTTTTCAAACTTTGGCATTCCTGAAGTTGTCAAGACGGACAATGGACCGCCATTCAATGGACAAGACTTTGTCAACTTTGCTGAGCATATTGGATTCAAACACCACCGTGTGATGCCACTACATCCTCAAGCAAATGGAGAAGTTGAGAGATTCATGCAACCTCTCATGAAAGCGGTACGCTGTGCTCATGCCGAAGGACGATCCTGGAAACAAGCTATGTATGCTTTTCTCAGGAACTACCGTGCAACACCACATGGAACACTGGGCAAGTCGCCTGGCGAACTTTTATTTGGACGTCCTATGAGAATCGCACTACCCGTCATGCCAGCCGAGGTAACGGATAAACGTCTCGCTCAGAAGGATGCACTAGCCAAGGGCAAAATGAAAATTGCTCATGATCAACGTGCAAAGGAACAGTTCATAAAGGTTGGTGACACTGTTCTCGTTAAAAAGAAAAAAGAGGGAAAGTTAGATATGCCGTATGATACAAAACCATATAAAGTGATTAGTGTAAAAGGAACTATGGTAACAGCTAGTAATAGAGATCATAGTATAACACGTAATATGGCTTATTTCAAAGTGATTCCAACTAGTGTAGAAAATGATGAAGTGCAAAGTCGTGCAAAAGAAAAAGAAAAAAATAGTTATAACCCGACAAACAATTCATCAAGGGATGTTATTGCATTTAAGGACTCTCGTCCTAAACGTCATGTTAAACGCCCTACACGATTTGATGATTAATTGTGTTCCTATGTAATGAAAAGTATTTACTTATTATGCTAAACTAAATTTAATATTGTTTGAATAATGCAGATATCTCATTCAATATTTTGTAACTTTGTATTACAGTTTCTTTCATGTTTGTTTAACATTGCATATGTATTTTTAACATTGAAATCCTTTGTGGAAAAGATTAAGTTGTTTAAATTCTTTGTGTGCTTAATTAATGTTAAATGTATGCAGTATCTCTTGATATGTAATAACTTACTTTGTGTCAATAACTTTGCTTTGTGCTACAAGCATGGTAGACATCCTGTATTCATTCTTTTTAAAGAAAAGGAGGGATGTCATGTTCACAGAAAATGGTACCATCCGTTTTCTATGTGCGGCGGCTGGGACGCCAGAGAGAGAGGAAGGTAAACAATAGAGCGTACAGGGCGCCCGCCAAGCTTGGTAGCTACTAGTCATGTAATCATATTAAGTATTAAAGTCAGTAACCAAGTCATGACTTTACATCAACCCTACAACCAAGACTTCCTCAGTAACACACAAACACCACAGGTTCTGTTGGGGATTATTTGTATTTGCAGTACATGGGTGACACTCTTTGTAGCCTTCATAGACCTGACGAAGGCCTTCGACCTCGTCAGCAGGGATGGCCTGTTCAAGATCCTCCCCAAGATCGGATGCCCACCCAGGCTCCTCAGCATCATCAGATCTTTCCATGAGAACATGAGGGGCACCGTGGTCTTTGATGGCCTAACATCAGGCGCCTTTGACATCCGAAGTGGAGTAAAGCAGGGCTGCGTACTGGCTCCAACCCTATTCGGGATTTTCTTCGCAGTTATGCTGCGGCACGCCTTCGGATCTGTCACGGAAGGCATTTACCTCCGGACCAGGTCGGATGGGAAGCTCTTTAACCTCGCCAGGCTGAGAGCCAAGACAAAGGTTCGGCTGAGGTGTCTGCGCGACTTCCTCTTTGCCGACGACGCAGCAGTCACTGCCCACTCAGCTGAAGACCTCCAACGGCTCATAACCCGCTTCAGCGAGGCCTCTCAGGCTTTCGGACTCACCATCAGTCTGAAGAAAACACAAGTCATGGGACAAGGAGTGGACTCCCCACCTGACATCGGCATCTCTGATTCCAAACTGGAAGTTGTTCACGACTTCGTGTACCTGGGCTCCACAATCTCTGACTCCCTCTCTCTTGATACGGAGCTAAACAAACGCATCGGTAAGGCATCTACTACTATGTCCAAACTGACAAAGAGAGTGTGGGCCAACAATAGGCTGACTGAGTATACTAAGATTCAGGTTTACAGATCCTGTGTCCTGAGCACTCTCCTTTATGGCAGTGAGTCTTGGACACTCCGTGCCCGTCAGGAAAGACGGCTGAATGCCTACCACATGCGCTGCCTTAGACACATCTTGGACATCACCTGGCAGGACAAGGTGACAAACAACAACGTCTTGGGGAGAGCAAGAATCACCAGCATGTACACAATGCTGAAACAGAGACGAATGCGCTGGCTCGGGCACGTTGTGCGAATGGGCGACGGCAGGATCCCCAAGGATCTCCTGTATGGAGAGCTGAGGCAGGGAAAGCGTCCAGTAGGCAAGCCCCAGCTACGGTACAAAGACGTATGCAAAAGGGACCTGAAAGCCATGGACGTCGATCTTGCTATATGGGAGACACTGGCTGCAGACCGTTCAGCCTGGAGGCAGTCTGTTCAACAAGGTCTCTCCAAGTTCGAGGAGTCACTTGCCAAGGAATCGGAGGCAAAGAGACAGAGAAGGAAAGCCGGTAACCAGGAAGACAGACCAGAATCGGACTTCGTTTGTGCTCGGTGTGCGATGGACTGCCACTCCCGGATTGGCCTCATCAGTCACACCAGACGCTGCACCAGGATTGACAACTAGGGCGCAACTCCATAGTCTCCCGAGACTGAAGGATGCCTACTACTACATGGGTGAAGTATTTGTTAAGGGTTGAAGCAGAACCCCTCAGTGACGACGGGTTGCAAAACGCATGCCACTCTGCTCTGTTTGGAGGACGGGCTGCGCAGTCCCGTCCTCCAAACAGACAAAAAGTCCAAAAAGTGATGCAATTCATTTGCCAAACCCCCTGTTTATGAATGAAAAATGGTTTACACACATGACTCACAACTGTTGACGTTTCAACACTTCTGGAACAAGTGCTTCCCCGATGAATTTTGTTCGAACCCCAATGTTGTCAGTGTTTCACCCACATACTACTGATACAAATAATCGCCAACAGAACCTGAACGCCTAACATAACCTAACCAATGGCTATATAACCTTAATATGCTAATATATTATAATATTGATTTATATTTGAGAAAATTCTCGTTTTGAATGAACAGTATGTAAAAATTTATGAATGCGTTTGTGGGGTCGATCTCTGGATGTAATGGACTTGAGTCGAGGACGGGTTGAAATGCTGCAACCCGTCCTCAGACCAAGTCCATTCTATCCAGCCAGCCGGTCCTCTAAACAAAGACCTAAAAGTGATTCCCTGCACCTGCCAAACCCCCCTATTTATGAATGAAAAACGGTTAACACACGACTCACACAACCGGTCCTCGACTCAAGTCCATTACATCCAGTGGTCAACCCCACAGACGCATTCATAAATTTTAACATGCTGTTCATTCAAAACGGGAATTTTCTCAAGTATAAATTAATATTATAATATATTAGCATATTGTGTATATATAGGCATAGGATAGGTTAGGTTAGGTGTTTAGGTTCTGTTGGCGATTATTTGTATTTGTAGTACATGGGTGAAGCATTTATAGCATTGTGATTCGAACAAAATTCGTCCGTGAAGCACTTGTTCCGGATATGTTCGAACGTCAGCAGTTGTGAGTCGTGTGTAAACCGCTTTTCATTCATAAACAGGGGGTTTGGCCGGTGCATGGAATCTGTGGGCACCGACCTGTGAGATTTATATTTATTTAATTTATATGAATTTATATTGAATTTATATTTACATTAATTTATATACTTTGATAGCAATTTGTATAATGATAAGTGGACTGTATTTCTGCAATAATCTCATAATCTCACAAATCGATCCTCTACACATTAGGGGGGTTTATTAAATTTATATATATGCAGCCAATCAAACTACAGTAATAGACTACATACATTGAAGAGGTTCCTTATCTTATTTGTACAGCAGGCCTTAGTCCACCAGGTATAACCAGGATGTAGACACCACATTTTCCCTCTTTGAGGTAGCTTCCATCACCCTGGTAATTGATGCACAAAGCATGCTTCCTTGTCTTGACCTGTCAAAAGGGCGCTAGCTATAAAGCCAGAATCCTAATATATGACAAGCTATATCAGAGAAAACACTGTACAAGGAACCTTAAAGACCTGGCTTAATTACCTTTAGTATGAGGCTATCTTGTGCTCTAACAGGGTCACCCTATATCCACTGACATTAATGGCCATAAATGAAAGATAAATGGGTTTTGGAAGAACACTTAACTTGTTTTGTTGACAGCGTGTTGATAATGGTACACCTTTGGTTTCCATAACACTTCGTCCAAGTAAAATTAACAGGAGCCGAATTTGCTCCCGTGAGCCTCTGGTCTTAGTATAAACAATAACAATGGCTGCCCCTCCCTCACCACTGACGCCTGGCTTACATTGTCCAGATGACAGAAAGTGATAGAAGGGTCACATTTACTCTACTTTAATATTGATAATTAAGTTAATTTATATGAGATGTTTTTATGATGGTAAAGTCCAAAGACTAATGTATTTAAGAATAATTCCTACCATAATAGGTGGTGAATTTATAATAGTGTGTGGTAATGATATTCCGTTTTCTATAGACGGTAATTCCACTACAAGTTATGTTTTCTATAGGTTAACTTGTTTATACAACACAGCAATATTATGTCTGTATGATTATTATTAAATGGTGTTGGATTTTCCGACATAATTCCCCAGGGGGCTGCTCACGGGTCGAAGTCCTCTTTAGAACAGACGAACACCGATACTCCTCCTTCGAATTATTTGATTAATTTGATGTTAGTAGTTAGTAATCACACATTTGTGCGTCTGTTCGTACAGGACGGATGTCCCGTACTAGAGTTGCAGGGGTTAGAAGTCTAATGCGATTTCATTTCCCTGTCAACTCTTGAAAGGCTAATATTCAAGCCTAATTACATATTATTTAACCCAGAAGACTGAATGTGATCAAGTACTACAGTCAAGTATGATTCAGGGACTGCAGTGAGATCAGTGACATTAGATATAACTTGAAGTTTGTTCAGGTAACTGGTCACTGATATATAAACACTGAGGCCCATGGAATACATCTTGATTAAATAATAAATGTATCAAATCAGTCATCAGATTTATTGGGGGTTTAATTTAGTTAATTGATTCAGAAGATTGAATAGCTCATCATTAAAGTAAAGTATGGTTCTGAGACTGCAGTGGGTTCAGTGACATTGGTTGCAGTGACTTGTAGCTGTTTAGGCTACTGTTCACTGATTTGCCACTGAAGCCTCATGAACTCATCTTCAGCTTTAAATGATGATACTAACATCAACCTCTGTTGGTATAGTCAGCTGTAATCTCCTTAGTATAATGCTACTGGAGAAATATAATCAGCTGACAAATTTAGATTTCTATTGGTATTGTTTATCTGCAGCCATAGGTCTCCTCAGGCTTGATACTGGGCCTGAGAGTAATTTACCTCCTGCAGAGTTTAACATGGTTATGCCCTGATATTTAGTAGGGCTACCGATGAATCGATGACAATAGTCTGTCCCTACAAGGAGACCGAAGTCGGTGAGGTGATCAGACTTAATATTATCTGCCAATTTTATTCCTCTATTTCTCAGGAATTTGGCAGTTGCTCTCAGACCTTGAACTTGTAGGTCTACTGGTATTTTGTCCACCACAATGGCTTGTACTCGACAGACGTACCTGCCTAAACGTACTGATGGTTGTACCACCTGGTAGACTTGAGGTCCTGCATCTGTTACAAACCCTGAGATATTGAATGACATCTGGGCTACAGGCCTTAATTGTAGTTCATCTGCCAACTTTTTAGTGACATATGTTCTCTGGGATCCTTGGTCAAACAACCGACGAGTATGGACCTTGGCCCTCTCATTCAGGATGGTAATTTGGGCAGTAGGCAAAGTCGTATTACCTTTAGACTTCGCCGATTGGACACTCTTTGTTGGTTGCACCTTGCAGTACTGTACTGTGGTGGGAATGCTATCTTCCACCTTGGGGTTTGGAGACGTTGTTTTGGTGTCTCTGCACAATGCTGCATGGTGCTGACCTTTGTTACACCTATTACAGGTGTGTAATTGGGTATCACAGTCGTTGATGTTATGTTTCCTGAGGCACCTCGTGCAATGTTGCAAATCTTTGAGTCGCTCAACACGGGCGTCACTATCAGGAAAATTAGGGCAGTGGTACATTGAATGTTTCTCATTGCAGAACAAACATGTTCCATAGCTTCCAGTACCCTTTGGTGTCACGTTCTTGGGTGACACAGTAACTATAGGCTTGGAGGGTCCCACTGCATATACGCCCACACTGCTACTGTTCCACTTTGGTGTTGAATTATATGGTCTAGATTGATTTGGAGTACCTTTGGTACTCTGTGGTTTACTATTATTGGTTTCTGAGGGTTTACTTGGTGGTTTTAATTTGTCATGTGTTCGTAATTGATGAACTACTGACTTTAAGCCCTCAGATATTTCACTCATGGATAAGATGTTTTATTGTAATGAGCACTCATTTGTCTCAATATGTCCCTAGGTATTTTCCCTTGGACAATTATTTTCAAGACCCACTCAGCCCCGTTTGTATCTGCTGTCAGGCTGAGGGCATTGATCAATGATTCTACCTCCAGCTTGAAGACTTGGAGTGAATCAGCTGAAGCCTCCGGTGGGGGTAAATGCAACAGCTCATGAACTAAATGTGATGTTCTTACTTCTGGATCAGCATAATTATCCTTGAGGAGTTTTACTGCCAGATCATAGCCGTCATTAGTTAATCTCAGATGGGATACTACTGTTTTAGCCTCACCTGATAATTGGCCTTGCAAATAAGAGAATTTACTACTCTTTGGTAAAGATTGTTTTGAGTCTACAAGGTCAACGAATTTGTTCCAAAATTCGTCCCAATCTTCCTCATCTTTTCCTGAGAAAGTGGGTAAATTAATTGGAGGGAGTCGAGCTTCTGCTTGACTCGTATTAGATGCAACTGTTGTTGTTGTTGCTGTTGCCTTGTTCTGGGAAATTAATTTGACATAAGGCTGTAATGTGGCCTGAGTGTGATCTTCGTAATTCGCAAAATCAACCATAATGTCGTCTATTTCTGTTTCTGATAAATTGGTGTTGGCAAGTTCAGCCACATATGTTGCTATTTGGCATTTGATTTGCTCAAATTTACCTGCAGCTGCTTGATAATAGCTTTCCATGTCAGCATAATCAACTTGAGATTGTTGTGACAAATCTTCACATTTCTTGATCTGTCTTGTTAAGTGGCCTTTAAGACCTGCAAGGGTTCTTTTCATTCTCCCTGCATTATCCTTACTGGCTAGTTGGTGAAGCCTTGTGGGACTTGTACTTGGGCTGCTCATAATACTGAACAAGCACTGATGGTAGCCTAGGGTAAATTCACTAGGCAATAATCCTACCTCTACTAGAGGTTAGCACTTAAAATTAATACACATTATATATATACAATCCTACACACTAATGATTTGAGTGATAAACCAGTGTCACTGGAAGTACCTTTAGGTTAGCTCTTCTATATCACCCTAGGATGGTATAGACACTAATTAATCACTCAAAGGTGTAATGATCATAAGTAAATTATTATATATACACAAATCAACTCGAGTTGATAAAAATTACACCCAAAATAGGGTCTGGACCATTCATTAATGGTGTTAAGTTGTTGAATATAGTACAACTGACTATGGTAATAATGGGACTAGAATGAACGATAATAGTTCAACTAGTCAATGGTAATATCCTACCCTGTTGTGGGTTGGCAATTAGTAAATATTATACTGTGATCACTAGTGCAATATATATTAAATAATTCTCTATTTTGGAGAAATAATATACACAATTATTGATAATAGCTTCTTAATTAGCCTCTATGAAACTTTTAATATTATCTAGAAGTATTAAATATTATTAGTGACCTCGCGAAATAAAGTCCACAAAATTCGTGGATAATCTCTCGCGAAATTTAACACCACGAAATCAGTGAACAATCTCGCGACACAGCCACTAATTTGGCTGGCTTCTATATTAGCGCTGTCATTTCACAGAATAACAAGCCACCAAATATCTGTGGGTGTGTGTTACGAATCTCACTAGGATTCTGCCATTACTTTTGATTCTCATATTACTTTATTGTCTTGTTCTTTAATATAGCATCCAGTTGTATGATATAAGATTTTGTATGTTATATATATATATTATAGCATGCTGTAATGTGCCTGAGTTACATTATATTGTGTGAGGCTTTTGGTGTTAATTTCTCATGTAGTGTCTCCGTTTGGGCGGTTGACCATATTTGGATATGGCTAGTGTGGGAACATTGTTGTCAATCGAGTGTTTATAGTTTTACCTTGATTTATTCCCATATTTGGTTTCCGTATTATTGTATGGAATGTTGTACCAGTGGTTACTACTCCTTAGTTTAACAATGTTTTGAATATTAGTGCTGCGTTTTATTATTAGAATTTCCACAATGTTTGTGTGGACGGTTAGTTGATTTTTTGGTAGACGCTTGGCCTGCGGACCACGGCGTGGGCAGAAGCGTGGCAGCTGTATTCGAGAGGAGTCATGTTTTAAGTTAAGTCATTGGTCCCTGTTATTTTAGCCCATATAAATGTTAATTATCTGGTTAGATGATATGAGTATTACTATTGATTAATCCATGTTCTGGTGATATTGCTCATGTCTCAATAATTAATTTCATTCTATGATATTGCATGCTGAAGAATATTTCTGGCTATTATACATTTAAGTGTTATTAAGTTTGTCCCCCTTAGCATAAATATATTGTTCTCCATTTTATGCAGTGATGTATATTTACCCCTAGACAGTTGTTGGCAAGGCCGATTTATTATCTTTTTTATTGCACTGCGGGGAGAAGAACCTTATTTAGTCTCAAGGGTGGTAACAGTGTGCATGAAACCGCTCACGAGGCTGATCTGAACTGAGCGGGGCTCGTGAACTCGTTCGAGGCAACGCCGCCGTCTTTGACTGCTGGCCTTTGTTTAAATCACACTGCACTAGTATATTTAATGAATCCACTGGTTAACTGGTTCATCCGGTACTAAGATGACCAAATGTGGGTTCAAAGGACCGAATATTCCGGTTCCGAAGGTCCAAATAATGTGGGCACCGACCTGTGAGATTTATATTTATTTAATTTATATGAATTTATATTGAATTTATATTTACATTAATTTATATACTTCGATAGCAATTTGTATAATGATAAGTGGACTGTATTTCTGCAATAATCTCATAATCTCACAAATCGATCCTCTACACATTAGGGGGGTTTATTAAATTTATATATATGCAGCCAATCAAACTACAGTAATAGACTACATACATTGAAGAGGTTCCTTATCTTATTTGTACAGCAGGCCTTAGTCCACCAGGTATAACCAGGATGTAGACACCACATTTTCCCTCTTTGAGGTAGCTTCCATCACCCTGATAACTGATGCACAAAGCATGCTTCCTCGTCTTGACCTGTCAAAAGGGCGTTAGCTATAAAGCCAGAATCCTAATATATGACAAGCTATATCAGAGAAAACACTGTACAAGGAACCTTAAAGACCTGGCTTAATTACCTTTAGTATGAGGCTATCTTGTGCTCTAACAGGGTCACCCTATATCCACTGACATTAATGGCCATAAATGAAAGATAAATGGGTTTTGGAAGAACACTTAACTTGTTTTGTTGACAGCGTGTTGATAATGGTACACCTTTGGTTTCCATAACACTTCGTCCAAGTAAAATTAACAGGAGCCGAATTTGCTCCTGTGAGCCTCTGGTCTTAGTATAAACAATAACAATGGCTGCCCCTCCCTCACCACTGACGCCTGGCTTACATTGTCCAGATGACAGAAAGTGATAGAAGGGTCACATTTACTCTACTTTAATATTGATAATTAAGTTAATTTATATGAGATGTTTTTATGATGGTAAAGTCCAAAGACTAATGTATTTAAGAATAATTCCTACCATAATAGGTGGTGAATTTATAATAGTGTGTGGTAATGATATTCCGTTTTCTATAGACGGTAATTCCACTACAAGTTACGTTTTCTATGGGTTAACTTGTTTATACAACACAGCAATATTATGTCTGTATGATTATTATTAAATGGTGTTGGATTTTCCGACAGAATCACTTTTGGATCTTTGTTTGGAGGACGGGCTGACTCACAACTGATGATGTTCAAACAGTTCCGGAACAAGTGCTTCACTGACGATTTTTTTTCGAACCGAAACGCTAAAAATGCTTCATCCATGTAATACAAATACAAATAATCACCAACAGAGTCTAAACACCTAACCTAACCTAACCAATGCCTATCAATGCACAATATGCTAATATTTTATAATATTAATTTACATTTGAGAAAATTCTTATTTTGAAAGAACGGCAGGTTAAAATTTATGAATGTTTCTATGGGGTCGACCGCTGGATGTAATAGACTTGAGTCGAGGACGGATTGATCCAGCTGTCGACCCCAGAGACGCAGTCATCAATTTTAACATGCTGTTCATTCAGAACAGACCTTTCTCAAGTATTAATTATTATTATTAAATATTAGCATACTGTGCATATTTTGGCACTGGTTAGGTTAGGTTAGGGGTTTAGTTTTTGCGGCCGATTATTTGTATTTGTAGTATGTGGGTGAAGCATTTACAGCGATGTAGTTCGAACAATATTCTTCAGCGAAGAACTTCAGGACAGGCTAGAATGCACGCCTGTACTCGCATACAAACTTCCAAGCTCGTTAATTCAGCCTCCAAACCCCCTGTTTATGAATGAAAAATGATTTACACATGACTCACAACTGATGACGTCCGAACACTTCCTGAACAAGTTCTTTCCTTATGTCATCTGCTTGAACCACAATTCTATAAACAGCATTTGCAGCCAGCCCGTCCTCCAAACAAAGATCCAAAAGTGATTCCATGCAACCGCCAAAACCCCTGTTTATGAATGAAAAACGGTTTACACACGACTCACAACTGATTTCGTTTGAACACTTCCGAAACAAGTGCTTGACTGACGAATTTTGTTCAAACCACAACGCTGTAAATGCTTCACCCACGTACTACAAATACAAATAATCGCCAACAGAACCTAAACACCTTACGTAACCTAACCTATGTCTAAATATGTACAATATGCAAAACGTCAACCTGTCCTCGACTCAAGTCCATTCCATCCAGTGGTCGATTAATATTATGATATATATTATATATTCTGCATATATAGACATAGGTTAGGTTAGGTTAGGTGTTTAGGTTCTGTTGGCGATTATTTGTTTTTGTAGTACGTGGGTGAAGCATTTACAGCGTTGTGGTTTGAACAAAATTCGTCAGTGAAGCACTTGTTCCAGAATTTTTCGAACGAAATCAGTTGTAAGTTGTGTGTAAACCGTTTTTCTATTCATAAACAGGGGGTTTGGCGGGTGCATGGAATAACTTTTGAGTCTTTGTTTGGAGGACGGGCTGAAGGACAGGTTGCTGTAAATGCTTCACCCACGTACTTCAAATATAAATAATCATCACTGATCCCAAGCACCTAACCTACGCCTGACTATACAAAGAACTTGAATGTATAATTATTAATTTACATATGAGAACAAACCTTTTTTACAGAGAACGTTTCACTCTCTTTATAACAGAAAACGTTACAATCTCTTCATTACAGAGAACGTTACCCCTCTCTTTATTTCAGAGAACGTTACACTCTCCTTATTACAGAGAACGTTAAAATTTATGTATGCTAATTGGGGCACGGCTCCTGCGTTATCGAGCCTGGCCTGAGGACAGGTTAAAATGAACTGCAAATAATAATAATTTCCATCAGGACCTATCCTAAGTTAGGCATAACTAATTACATTATAGTATGTAATAATATTAACTTACAACTGATAAAACATATATTTTGAATATGCAGTATGTTAAAATTGGTGAATGTATCTCAAGTGAAGACCGCCACATAGACGAGCCTAACCTGAGGACAGGTTCAACTTGTTTTACAAGAGAGAATTGAGAGTAATCATGTGGCTGACCCAAAACGTTATGCTTATGGAATTTCCAGTAACAAGGTTTTCATCGCAAGGAGTTATCTCGTTGCTCAGCAGTGCTCCCAATTCACATCTTCACGAGACTCCTTAGAGAGTACATAACAGGGTCCTTCTTTTATCAGCTAACTCACTAAACTATATATTGTCTAACAGACCTCTAACTCTCTAGATGAAGGAGAAAGAAAATGTATATGCTGGTTAGCATTGTAAATGAAAAGCTACGTCTGTGGTGGAAAATAACCTAAACAAAAGAGTAGCCTGAAGCCAGCTGGCTACAGTCGCTCACACCGTTGAACAACCCGCCTGTAATTACTCAACTCGGCAATTACACAGATTTACAACAAAATTTTTACTAGTTTACAACTAAGGCCGATTTACTAAAAGCCAGTTTATAACTTAGTAGCAACGCGCTGAAGCTGTGATTAACACCTGCTTTATGTAACTATGTAAAAGAATACTCAAGTCATATAGATATTGTGTAGAGGAGAACAGCAGGTTTAGAAGCCCAGTTTATGTACATAGAGAGTTGTTGATTTGTATACAGCTTGAATTTATATATTCTCTTTATACTGAATAAATGGTACTGGTATATAGCAACTTGAAAATTTATGAATGTATTTTTGTTAATATTAAAAAGAAAATTACATTTTTATACTAAATTACTTTTGTTGTAAATTTTGTATTAATTTTTGTTATGTACATATATATAAAATTTTGTTTGCCCTTTGATTCATTTATTCACACATTATAAATATCTTTGTTTAGATAGTGCTGATGTCCAACGATGGGCAATATATTAAAAATATACTGACAGACGGTTCGGCGAAGCCTGACAAATTCAAATCTAATCTCTTTTATCATTTAACAATCTGATATCTTCACAGCACGTGGCGTTATGACCTAAACATTTTACCAGTGGCCAAAACTGTTATACAAGAAAAAGCCAGTGGTTCGCGAAATTGACTTAATTTACCGTTTTCTGTTCATGGGGCCTCTGGTTGGTTAGGTTAGGGCACTTTACTACGACAGTTTCTTAACGTTGGGAACGCTCGGGAGACAGTGCCTCAGCTAAGACAGCAGTGCCTCTGCTTAGACAACAGTGCCTCTGCTTAGACAACATTGCCTCTGCTTAGATAACAGTGCCTCTGCTTAGACAGCAGTGCATCTGCTTAGACAACAGTACCTCTGCTAATACAGCAGTGCCTCTGCTAAGACAACAGTGCCTCTGCTTAGACAACAGTGCCTCTGCTTAGACAGCAGTGCCTCTGCTAAGACAGCAGTGCCTCTGCTAAGACAGCAGTGCCTCTGCTAAGACAGCAGTGCCTCTGCTAAGACAGCAGTGCCTCTGCTAAGACAGCAGTGCCTCTGGTAGGACAGATGTGCCTCTGCTTAAACAGCAGCGCCTCTGCTAGGACAACAGTGCTTCTCCTAGGAAAGAAGTGCATCTGCAAAAAGCAGTAACTGCTAGGACAACAGTGCTTCTGCTATGACAGCAGTGCCTCTGCTAAGACATACGTGCCTCTGCTAGAACAGCAGGGCCTCTACTAGGACAGCAGCGCCTCTGCTTAGACAGCAGTGCCTCTGATATGAGAGCAGTGCCTCCTTGAGATGATTTCGGGGCCTAGCGTCCCTGCGGCCCTTTTCCTCGACCAGGTCTCCTGGTTGCTGGACTGGTCAACCAAGCTGTTGGACACGGCTGCTCGCAGCCTGACGTATGAGTCACAGCCTTGTTGATCAGATATCCTTTGGAGTTGCTTATCAAGTTCTCTCTAGAACACTGTGAGGGATCGGCCATTTATGCCCCTTATGTGTAGTGGGAGCGTGTTGAACAGTCTCGGGCCTCTGATGTTGATAGAGTTCTCTCTCGGAGTACCTATTGCACCTCTGCTTTTCCACGGGGGGATTCTGCACATTCTGCCGTGCCTTATAGCCATCTCTGCTAGGACAACAGAGCCACTGTTAGTACAGCAGTGCCTCTGCTAAGACAGCAGTGCCTCTGTTTAGAGAGCAGTGCCTCTGCTGAGACATCACTACCACTGCTTAAACAGCAGTGCCTTTGCTAAGACAACAGTACCTGTGCCAAGACAACAGTGCTTCAGCTAAGAAAACAGTGCTCCTGCTAAGGTAGCAGTGCCTCTGCTTAGATGGCAATTCCTCTGCCATCTGGAAAGAATGAAAAAGTAGTTTACAAAAGAGTGGGAGAGTATCAAAATGTATGGGGGCAAAATATCAAAAGGGTCGATCAGAGGAGAAGGGTAGTAAGAGATGCAAGTAAGTGATAGAAACGGGGTAGTCAAAATAGATTAGCCAAGTATCAAAATGATTGATGAGAGGAGAATAGGTGTATGAGATACAGGGAAAATAAGTATCTAAAATAACAAACGGAATGAAAGGAGATATAATCGAGAAAAACAATCATACATACTGTTTGTAACTAGTAGATTATATTCTTTCTTCATATGATAAAATTTCTACAGAACACTCACTAAGGGTATGGGGGTATTATTATGTTTTTCATTGGGAAAATCATGTCATTGAGTAAGTATTACGCACGTTTTCTCATGACGAAGCCGTTGTAGGAGTCATACAGAACATCCATCACAGTTCACTAGTAAATTCATAGTAGGGGCACCCATGGGGATGAGGTGGTCAAGCGACAGCTGTTATGATTATCGGTCAGTATAAGCCCGCCTCCTGTGTCCATAAAGGTCAATCAATTGCCACGCTCAGTTTGTGCCCTGAGGTCAGCCAGCTGCTAGCCTTAGTTTGAGAAGGAGGACATTCCTATCCTACTACGTATGTGCCTACCCACCCCTAAAATCAATACATTTATTTATTTATTTATTTATTTATTTATTTATTTATTTATTTATTTATTTATTTATTTATTTATTTATTTATTTATAAATTTATTTATTTATTTATTTACTTATTTATTTGTTTATTTATTTATTTATTTATATACAAGAAGGTACATTGGGTTTGTGAGGATACATACATTGGTATTTACAATCTTATAAAGCCACTAGTACGCGCAGCATTTCGGGCAGAAACATGGGCATGTGGGCCTTCATACTCGACATCAACAACAAGATGGCCTCCCCTAAAATTAATACTGGGGGAGTCCTACACACTGTAGTTAACACATTCTTAATAAAGATTTATATACATAGGTGAAATTATACACATTTATATATATTTGTAATTTATTTATTTAAATTGACAATCACTCTGCTTACATAGAATTAAAAAGTTCATAGTAGTAATGTTCAGCTCTCTCTATCTCCTCGTTATCAAGTTCGGCTGGGTAGACTTCCTGTTGTTGTAGATACCCCTCTGTAGAAGAACGATCCAGATATAAGATTGTTGAGAATGAAGATTACTAATACCGATATGACTCGTTATTTTGGATTAACATAAATATAAATATTATTATTATTACTCACCATGTATCTGTTGAGTTAGTAATTTCTTCGCATACTTTCTCGCAGTTTAAAATCTTGTTTAAGCAGAATGTATGCTCGCATGATGGCATTTTCCTCCACGCATAAGTAAATCTCACCACTTTAGCGTCATTCTCTCCATATTCCCCATATTAAAATGTTTCATCAAAGTTTCTCAAGGCTTCCTCAAAGTTCAAATGTGAAAGATGAAAGATAAAATAAACAGCGTAATTTCCACAAAATTAATTGTTCAGGCTCTGTATTCAGGTCTTTATAATATATAACTCATAATCTTGGTGGTAAGCCATAAACTCTTCAAAGTGTCTTAAATACGATTCTATTCTAGGACTATCATAACTGTCTTGAATAACTATCTATGTCAAATCTTTAGCTCTATTATGCACATAGAATGTTATCCAATGTCACATTTTATGGGGCATTGTCCAGTGTATTCATTTTAAATGCTACAGAAGTTCTATGTATCTTTTTAAAGATCTTCCTCACATCGTTTGCTAGGAAGCACCCTAAATATTCCACCTTTTCATCTAAAGCAGAGCTAAGTGCTTCGTTTACTTCAAAACAATTCATATCAATATTTATCCTCTCGTATCACAAATAACTCGAAGCTCTGCATTAATGCTGATCACTCCTGTTGTAGTACCGTATAGTACTATGACCTTATTCTGTCCTGCACCCTGTTTAAATTAAACAGCAATTCTCAGATTACCAGTCTTTTCAAGTCTTTTCAGTCTCGTACGTCAGGCTGCGAGCAGCCGCGTCCAACAGCCTGGTTGATCAGTCCGGCAACCAGGAGGCCTGGTCGACGACCGGGCCGCGGGGACGCTAAGCCCCGGAAGCACCTCAAGGTAACCTCAAGGTAAGGGGTCGTATCAACTACATTCTCTGGTTGTAAATTAATAACCAGTATGGTTCCACCATTGACATATGTATCGTAACTCAATATATTATCATTATCAAACCATAAGACTTGTAATGCTGCATAATCTAGTTTAACACCGTTATGAGGGAAGTCACACGGAATATAAATGATGTTAGTGGTATTCTGTGATATAAATACTTTACTTAACCCACAAATCTCCAAATAAAGATGGTTACGATTATATGCCCCTGAGTCTGCTTTCATATCAAGAATCACCATGTAAAGATGTTTTGGTATTATTGTACCCCATGGTTGGTCCAGTATTATCGAGCACTGACCAGTACCCAGTATATATGTTTTATATAAAGTTTTATTGAAAGTATATATGATTGGGAAGCTGCTCTGTACCATAGCCTTATTAATTGTTATTAATCTCTCATGACTGGGTGTCACTCTATCCATCCATAATTGTGCAGACTTAATGTTATATTTAAAATTGGCTTGATAATTATCGCTAAACACAACCCATTTATTCGGTTGCAGTTCCAGTCTAACTCCAATGTCTACATTGTCAAATACGTATTCATTAACAGATATAGCATCCAACATGAGTTTAAAGCATTTGTTTACTCCACACGTTTTCATATCAGCCATCACCCGCTTCTGTTCTGGTTTTGCACTGGTAAAATTTGTGGCTTCAATTTTACTAGGATCACCACGATTAAAAAACTAAGAGAGTTTAATCATATTGGAAATATGATAAATTTAAGGTGAATTTGCAATCAATTGCGTGTTTGTATTAAATTCATCATACATTTAATAAATTAATAACAATAAACTGGAAATTCTTAAAAACGTGGAAAAAAACTAAATATTGCCTAAATCATTGACATTTGGTTCAAATCACATAAAGGAAAAAAGGATGATAAACGTTAAAATATTTCTAAGTTCGATGATTTTTAGTACAAAACAAAATGCAAGAAAACTTGCTTAAAAACGCAATATTATGCAAAATTCTGAGATTTGTTGGCCAAATCACATATCGTGAGAAAACATGAAGTAGTATCGAAATATTAGTAAATTCGAATATTTTTACTTAAAATCACACAACATGAAAAAAGTGAAAAAGTCACTATATTACCAAATTATAATTTTAATTTTTTACTTCATTAATTTTTACTTCAAATCATAAAGTAAGGTTTCGTGTTATTTAGATCATTCATATGACATACGAAAATGGTGTTTCCAATACAAACCATAAAAATGAATGTGTTTTCATTAGAATAAACTATAATGTTCTTGATTTTCCGTTTATATTACCGAAAGAAGATGTAGACGTAAAACCTCTCTAATCTGGATGAAACGTCGAAATATGAAACGAAAACAGGTTTTATCTCCTAATCAATATCTTACCTCACTATTTTAACAAGGTACAAATGGTTGATTGAAAATAAAGTATTTAAAGGGAATTTGCAAATAAATTAAATGTTTGCATCATATTTATCTTATCTTGAGGATATCTTGAGATGATTTCAGGGGTTTTTAGTGTCCCCGCGGCCCGGTCCTCGACCAGACCTCCACCCCCAGGAAGCAGCCCGTGACAGCTGACTAACTATCAGGTACCTATTTACTGCTAGGTAACAGGGGCATTCAGGGTGAAAGAAACTTTGCCCATTTGTTTCTGCCACGTGCGGGAATCGAACCCACGCCACAGAATTACGAGTCCTGCGCGCTATCCACCAGGCTACGAGGCCCCTCGCCCCTTATATTTAAAGAATTAATAACAATAAACTGAAAATTCTTATAAACGTGGAAAATCGGCAAAATATTGTCAAAATCGTTAATATTTTGCTTAATAATTTATCACTTTAGTGCGCGCGGCACTCGCTGAAAAAAAAAGCTGGTTGTGCGCGCGGCGTTCTGGGCGCTCGGCATTCTGGGCACTCAAGCATAAACACAAAAAAGTTTATAATCTTTTTAAAAATAAGTTTATAATTCTCTAATAGGCACAGTGCCTATTAGAGAAAACAAAAATTTAATGGCAAACATATTCATACAAACCCCAAGTCGATCGAGTAGTAAATACCCAATATAACACGGTCCGTAAATTTACGTCGTGATCCGACAAGCGGTTAAGCAAAACGCCCGTAATTCCAAGTGGAAAATCCAGGATAGTGTTACACAAAAGAAAAAATGTCAAAATATTGCTTAATTCGATGATTTTTAGTATAAAACAAAATGCATGAAAACTTGCTATAAAAACGCAATATTATGCGAAATTCTGAGATTTGTAGGCCAAATCACATGTCGTGAGAAAAAATGTAGTATCGAAATATTAGTAAATTCGAATATTTTTACTTAGAATCACAAATGAAAAACGTGAAAAAAATCACTATATTACCAAATTCGAGGATTTGTACTTAAAATCATAAACTGAGGTTTCGTGTTGTTTAGAGCATTCAAAATGCATACGAAAATGTTGTTTCTTATAACATGTAAACTGTTTTTAAACATGATAAACTTAAAGCTCGCACAGCTTTACATCCTGATATTGTAGATAACAGCTTTACGTAGGACCAAAAGGAGATTAAGGAACTACTTTCAACCACAGTCTCGTTAAAATAAACAATAGCTGATTTAAATAGTGTTTGAGATAATTCTTTCACAATAGATACACTTTTAGTGTCGTCTATAGAGGGTTGTTCCATCTTCTTCAGTCAGATCAATAGACAGCACAAATGAAGTAGATGACAAGTCAACCAGCTGACCATTTACGCCCTTTATAATGAATTCATGAGAGGTGTCACTAAACTTGTTGTTTACCCCAGAATTCACATGAAGTATATCTACAGTTTGACGACTGGCTATCATTGTAAAATAAACTCTAGGAAAAACTTCATTAACAACTGCTGTATAATGTTCTAAAGGGGGAGCCGGTCGGCCGAGCGGACAGCACGCTGGATTTGTGATCCTGTGGTCCTGGGTTCGATCCCAGGCGCCGGCGAGAAACAATGGGCAGAGTTTCTTTCACTCTATGCCCCTGTTACCTAGCAGTAAAATAGGTACCTGGGTGTTAGTCAGCTGTCACAGGCTTCTTCCTGGGGGTGGAGGCCTGGTCGAGGACCGGGCCGCGGGGACACTAAAGCCCCGAAATCATCTCAAGATAACCTCAAGATGGCACCTGACGCTTTATAGCCCGACATGTTCTCGCTTTAGATCTTACTAATCAAGTGAGAAGATTTTTATGACAACACGTCATTATATTTCACCTTAGTAAATCTTTCTATATTTACTAAATTCTTCTTTTTTCTTATGCTTTCTTCCCCCATAATTTGCTTCCCCACTCCTTTCAATGTTTCAACTCCTCGTTTCTTAAGCGAGTGTTTGAATGTTTTGTTGTCATTATTGAACTCTTGTAACACATTCTGCCCCAAGCTTAGGGTCACCGATGCTAACGTTCTCATTATAAAGAGTGCTCGCCGCGTTATTCCACTTAAAAAGCTTAGTATACCCCCACCACAGGTATAGCGTCTAGTACTATTGAGAATCCGTATATCATCTGTTCCTCCTCTTCCTCTTGGAGGGTTCAGCAGAATTAATAATTCCTCAACAGAGGGAGGAATAAAGTTGACACGCATTTCTCTGCTTGTTTAGAACTAATGAGGAGTGGGGCAGTAGACTAGATATTATATATGTTCTGCTACAGGACGTACATGCAAGGCCACTATGGTACATCCGAGTTCATCAAATTGTATGGGGCTACCATCTTGGTGTCTAATAATACTACTCACCCCATCTATCATATTAGTATTAAGCTGTACATAAATCTTCTTACTGTTGCTATTATCGCCCCCATTTAGAGAGATTACATAGAAAATATTAACAGATTGGTTGCCGTATCTTGTAGAAGAGATCTTGTCAAAATAAACACAGAGAATATCAACTCCTCCTCTAGGTTGTGGAGGGAAGAGACACGTGTTATTCACACTCAAAATGTTTTTTTCTCCTTGCAAATATATTATATTCACTACTCGGATCTCCGCCACCCCCCCCCCCCAATATTTTCCCAAGTGCACAACCAAAGGATAATGAAATTCTACATACATTTCTGTATCTATTGTCAGATGAAATATTCATTCTCCTCACCAAATGTAGTATTAAACGTGTTTCGATTAGAGGATGACTCGTACTTAATATAAGTGTTTACATATCTAGGGTTATACTCTTTATCATGTCACTTATAAATTTCAGTTAAATATTTGAAAATATACTACGAATTTCTGCATTAACTGCATAATTGATATCTTTTATAATTCAAGCTAAAAATGTTTGATGTCAATAAAAACTTTGAATAATGATACAGCGTCCCTCTGCTATTATCACATGTAAGTCCTAAAAGGATATAGGACTCAGGATTATTATTCTTAATAATATTCTTAAACAGTCTCCGTGGTGTAGTGGTAAGACACTCGCCTGGCGTTCCGCAAGCGCTTTGTCATGGGTTCGTATCCTGGCCGGGGAGGATTTACTGGGCGCAAATCCTTAACTGTAGCCTCTGTTTAACGCAACAGTAAAATGTGTACTTGGATGAAAAAACGATTCTTCGCGGCAGGGGATCGTATTCCAGGGACCTGCCCGAAACGCTACGCGTACTAGTGGCTGTACAAGAATGTAACAACTCTTGTATATATCTCAAAAAAAAAAAAAAAAAAAAAAACATAATGAGACGAAGGAAGGAGTAATTTCTGTTGACACATTTCATATGCTCTTGTTAGATCCAATTCTAACTGATTAAATAATCTATTTTGGAAAGAATCGGGAACATTGTTGGGAAAAGTTTTGTATCAGATACACTGGTAGCATACATAACGTGCATATCCATCACTCCCTCTCCTTAGACGTCTTATTATCATATAATAATATTTTACACTTTACATATAATATATACTCACCATTCTTAATATCCAAGCCAACCAGTCTCCTTTTTAGTTGGAGGTTCAATCTTTGCTTTCTGCATTTTCTTAACGGAAGGTACATCTTACACTTGCTTGCTCACAGTCTCATTGGGGAATATGTCTCATAGAGTAGATGTTAAGGTGAAAAACAGTTGGATCTCTGGTAATTTATCTTGTAAAAATACAGATTTTTGTACTGGCATTTTATGAATAATGTAATTGATTATATGAATACCCTTAATTGATACCAATATTTTCTCATTCAGATCCCCAATTCAACTACATCAATCTCATCATAATAATTTCACAGTGAACGAGCATATTCATGATCTTTAACTTTTAATTTCAAATCAATTAAGTGTTTTATAGAGAGATTAGTCCATATTGGTGGACACTTTACTTGTTGATAAGCTGTAGTAGTGTAGGATTACCACATTCAACTATTTTACGCGGTACGAGATAAAATTCTTTAATTTTTACTTGCTAAACAAGCGAATAATCATACTAGCAGCAATAGGCAGGACAATAGAGAAAATGCTTCCTCCTCGTTTATTAGTTAATATATGTTTCTAAGTTGATGCGGAAGGTTTCTTGCAGGCTAATGAGCGAATAAGTAATTTGTATTTTTTCAACATCTTAGCGACCTTGGGAGACACAGGTAATTTATTTTATAAAAGTTATTAAAAATTTCCGATAAACAATTTTATGTGGTTTCTTCAATTTTTCAATCAGTAGTTTTCTTGGGTACTGAAGCTTGGATAATAACAGGATCAACTCGTTTTATTTATGAACTAGGGATTTGTTTTTCATTATAAATGTAATATATCGTCAGCATCTATCCACTGATCTAATGACAAATCATAGCCAATGTGTCTATCTTTATTCTGAAGTTTTTCAGGTACTTTGGGTTTGGGCTATACCTGTACAATATTAAAGGTATGAGGAAGATGTGTAGGTGTTAATTCTTCTTTATAGTACCCACCGTCAAAATCCTTCTCATTCAAATCTTTCAGAATGTATAATAGAATGCGTTGACTCTGATCAATTTTCGTAACAGTAAAGATCTTTCATGTGTTCAGTTGTTTAATCCCTTTCTTAAACTTGGAAATACGATCTGATAGTGTGATTCGTACTGTATCAAAAACATCCAACTGTGGAATGACACCTCTCCTAGGTTTGCTCTGGGTTTTATGCATTAAGTTAAATTGGTCACCTATCTCTCTAGCTGAAATTAAAGTGTGAACCTCTGCAGGTATCTTTTCTGTCAATCCTCTATGGGGTGTTATATTATATGGTTTCACTATATCTGGTAGATCATGCATATAGTTTAAAGTTTAAAGTATTGCGTGCAGTCATGTACTTGTAAAGTTTACCTTTTAAAGTATGTACATATCTCTAAGAAGTTGAGGCTTTGGTCTACTGTGAAAATACACTAAATAAATTAACATTTTTCGAAGCTAACATCTTCTTCATAGGTGCATTATAAAATTTCCCACCTCGATCAGAATTAATTATGTGTATTCCCTGAGATTGTGGTGCATTCAGAATTAAAGTTAGTGCTATACTAGTACTTTTTCCATCCTTACTACATAAAGGAATGCCGTGAGCAAACGTGGAGAATACATCTACACATACAAGCAGATATTTCACTCCGTCATTATGTTTTGTCAGCATCCCCATCTCAGACAGGTCTATAGCTCAGCCAGTCAGAAATATTCGCTGTTTAGGAGTTATTACGTGGCACTGCGTGAATTTATGCGGATGTGAATAATGTAGAGTATACACATCGGAGGACTTCAGATAATTCTTTACATCAACCAAAGATATACGGGGATTACTTAATTTAGTGGCTTTATACAGTCTATGAACACCCCCAACCTCTCTGTAGACGATGTGTAATTATAAACTCAATCAAGTACATCTTTTGTGCACACCATTGGCAAAACTAACTCATAAGGTAGCTCATCAACAATTTTTCCATGTAATGTTATACTGGAGGGTGTGTTCGAGCCCAGATCCACTAACAAATATCATAAGGTTTGCTAAAAACTTTCTTAAATAACTCCACGAGTTTCTTCGAATCTTGTTTCCAAAATATTTGTCTAGCTAAGGTCTCAATTTATGAGAGGTCTCTCCATTTAACTAGTATGATATGAGAAGCGCTTAAATTGAAATTCCTCGAATATTTACCAGGAAAATTTTTATTTTGAGAGATTAATATAACTGAGACATTATGATGTTTTCCTCTAGTGAACATGTCAGATACTATTTTAGAATTATCACTCTTATCTTGAGATGATTTCGGGGCTTTTTTTTTAGTGTCCCCGCGGCCCGGTCCTCGACCAGGCCTCCACCCCCAGGAAGCAGCCCATGACAGCTGACTAACACCCAGGTACCCATCTTACTGCTAGGTAACAGGGGCATAGGGTGAAAGAAACTCTGCCCATTGTTTCTCGCCGGCGCCCGGGATCGAACCCGGGACCACAGGATCACAAGTCCAGCGTGCTGTCCGCTTGGCCGACCGGCTCTTGGTAAAAAAGGTCGTCACAGATTAATAAGATATGATAGAGTCCTTATCCACTCTCTTCTAAGGGGTCAATAATGGCAGAATACTCGATCAGTTTTCTTTCCATTTGTGGGTGGGACCTTAATTCAGATTACCCTCCATCACATATAATTATAGAGGAGAACATGTGATAATACTTCCTTACAAGTTTACTACATAAGAAGGATTTTCCGCTGTTTGAATAACCTGCTATAATAACTCGGAATGGTTCCCAGAATATATCGAGATGTTTCTCGCGGATTATATCGTAGGAACTGTTCTTGTTAAATGAACTTTGAAGACTACTAAAACTATAGAATGATTGTATAGTATTTATACAAATTTTAATATTAGTTACAGGTCTTTATTTGCATAAATAAATATATATATATATATATATATATATATATATATATATATATATATATATATATATATATATATATATATATATATATATATATATATATATATATATATATATATATATATATATATATTTATATATATATATATATATATATATATATATATATATATATATATATATATATATATATATATATATATATATATATTAGTATATTTTGGTAGCAGTCTTTCCTGTAGACATATATTATTAAATATGACCGAAAAAGTAAGATTAATAATTCTAACACGAATTTTCTCAATCTTTCGTACATTACGCTTCACTGTTGGAGGTAAATCAAAAATCACTTCTCCAAAATTCATTTTTATTTCTAGTCTGACGCGACACGGGCGCGTTTCGTAAAACTTATTACATTTTCAAAGACTTCACAAATACACAACTGATTAGAACGTATCTCTGATTTTATATCTACATTTGAGTGAGGTGGGAAGGGTGATGTGGCATTAACACAAGACAGAACAAGAGGGGATATTAATAGGGTATTAAAAGTATCAACACAAGACAGAACAGAAACAATGGGTATTGAATAGAAGTGTTTGTAGAAAGCCTATTGGTCCATATTTCTTGATGCTTCTATATTGGAGCGGAGTCTTGAGGTGGGTAGAATATAGTTGTGCAATAATTGGCTGTTGATTGCTGGTGTTGACTTCTTGATGTGTAGTGCCTCGCAAACGTCAAGCCGCCTGCTATCGCTGTATCTATCGATGATTTCTGTGTTGTTTACTAGGATTTCTCTGGCGATGGTTTGGTTATGGGAAGAGATTATATATATATATATATATATATATATATATATATATATATATATATATATATATATATATATATTTATATATATTGGTGTATACTGGCAGCAGGTTTTCTTTCAAACATGTTTCATTGAATATGACCGCATATTCTGTATTTATTATTTTCTGGTTTAGGGCTTCAATCCCTCTAACTATTTTCTTAGCATCAGAGCTTAATTGGAATAGGAGTTCTCCAAAACTCATTTTCGTACTTTTAAGGTGAAGAAAAGAAGTGATTTACTATAGAGTGTATTACACTTATTTGTATAATTTGCACGACGTTTCGAACCTCCATGGTTCATTCTCAAGTGAACAGATCTTACTATTTACTCTACCCACCATGAGAGTAAGGAAAAGACAAGAACATATCAATGCCAACACAGAAGACAATGTCCAACATAACAGGCCAATTACACTGGATTAATCTTTGTGTTTAGATAGGAGATGCCACGTATGGGCCAATAAGCCTTCTGCAGCCCCTATGTTTATCCCTTATGTATCCCCCCATGTTTTTCACCTTCATTGTATTATCACCTGACCTAATGCGGGTATAAAATCAACTGGTATTGTAAGATCTGTTCACTTGAGAATGAACCATGGAGGTTCGAAACGTTGTGCAAATTATACAAATATGTGTAATACACTCTATAGTAAATCACTTCTTTTCTTCGCCTTAAAAGTACGAAAATGAGTTTTGGAGAACTCCTATTCCAATTAAGCCCTGATGCTAAGAAAATAGTTAGAGGGATAGAAGCCCTAAACCAGAAAATAATAAATACAGAATATGCGGTCATATTCAATGAAACATTTATATATATTAGTATATTTTGGTAGCAGTTTTTCCTGTAGACATATATTAATAAATATGACCGAAAAAGTAAGATTAATAATTCTAACACGAATTTTCTCAATCTTTCGTACATTTCTTTTCACTGTTGGAGGTAATTCAAAAATCAATTCTCCAAAATTCATTTTTATTTCTAGTCTGACGCGACACTTGAGCGCGTTTCGTAAAACTTATTACATTTTCAAAGACTTTAGTTAACACATACACAACTGAATAGAACTTACACATCTCCGTTTTTGTTTATATCTACATTTGAGTGAGGTGGATGGGGTGAGGTGGTATTTAATAAGGTATTAATTTCATCAACACAAGCCAGAACATGAAACAATGGGTATTGAATAGAAGTGATTGTAGAAAGCCTATTGGTCCATATTTCTTAATGCTTCTATATTGGACCGGAGTCTTGAGGTGGGTAGAATATAGTTGTGCATTAATTGGCTGTTGATTGCTGGTGTTGACTTGTTGATGTGTAATGCCTCGCAAACGTCAAGCCGCCTGCTATCGCTGTATCTATCGATGATTTCTGTGTTGTTTACTAGGATTTCTCTGGCGATGGTTTGGTTGTGGGAAGAGATTATATGTTCCTTAATGGAGCCCTGTTGCTTATGCATCGTTAAACGCCTAGAAAGAGATGTTGCTGTCTTGCCTATATACTGGGTTTTTTGGAGCTTACAGTCCCCAAGAGGGCATTTGAAGGCATAGACGACGTTAGTCTCTTTTAAAGCGTTCTGTTTTGTGTCTGGAGAGTTTCTCATGAGTAGGCTGGCCGTTTTTCTGGTTTTATAGTAAATTCTCAGTTGTATCCTCTGATTTTTGTCTGTAGGGATAACGTTTCTATTAACAATATCTTTCCTCCGTTTTATGAGCTGTGGAAAAGAAGTTCCTGTAAAATAGTCTAATAGGGGGTATAGGTGTTGTGTTGGTAGTCTCTTCAGAGGTTGCATGGCGCTTCACTTTCCTTCTTATGATGTCTTCGACGAAACCATTGGAGAAGCCGTTGTTGACTAGGACCTGCCTTACCCTACAGAGTTCTTCGTCGACTTGCTTCCATTCTGAGCTGTGGCTGAGAGCACGGTCAACATATGCGTTAACAACACTCCTCTTGTACCTATCTGGGCAGTCGCTTTTGGCATTTAGGCACATTCCTATGTTCGTTTCCTTAGTGTAGACTGCAGTGTGGAAACCTCCGCTCTTTTCCATGACTGTTACATCTAGAAAGGGCAGCTTCCCATCCTTTTTCCTCTCGTAAGTAAAACGCAGCACGGAACTCCGCTCAAATGCCTCCTTCAACTCCTGCAGATGTCTGACATCAGGTACCTGTGTAAAAATGTCGTCAACATACCTGCAGTATATGGCCGGTTTCATGTTCATGTCGACTAAGACTTTTTGCTCCATGGTACCCATGTAGAAGTTTGCAAACAGGACACCTAGGGGAGAACCCATGGCGACCCCATCTACTTGCTTATACATGTGCCCATCCGGGCTCAAGAAGGGTGCCTCTTTAGTACAAGCTTGGAGTAGTTTCCTTAGGATATTTTCTGGTATATCAAGAGGAGTACAGGCTGGATCACGATACACTCTGTCGGCTATCATCCCGATTGTCTCGTCCACTGGTACGTTAGTAAACAGCGATTCTACGTCCAACGAGGCTCTTATCCCTGTGGCCCGTGTGCCCCGCAGTAAGTCAACAAATTCCTTTGGAGACTTCAGGCTGAAGGCGCAAGGAACATAAGGAGTCAGCAGGCCGTTGAGTTGCTTCGCCAGTCTGTACGTGAGTGTGGGTATCTGGCTAATGATTGGCCAAAGTGGGTTTCCAGGCTTGTGTGTCTTGACATTTCCATACGCATATCCAGGTTTATATTCCCCAATGATCTTTGGCAGGTGGAGTCCAGATTTCTTGGCGTTCACAGTTTCGATCAGTTTGTTGACCTTTGCTTTCAATTCGGCTGTAGTGTCCTTCGTTACCCTTTGGAACTTAGTTTGGTCAGAGAGTATGAGGTTCATTTTCGCCAGATATTCGTCTTTTTTAAGAATGACATATATTGGCGACTTGTCACCTCTCCTGACAACTATCTCCTTGTTCTCACGAAGGCTTTTAGCTGCCGCTTTGAGCTCGGGGGACAGTATGGTGCTTCTGTAATTGCCTCGATTCTTTCCTCCTTCTGCAATAAGTTCTGCTTGTAAGGTATCTTTGGTAGTGACCTTCTTTTGAGTCTCGAGGTCGAATATGTCGTCCAACAGAATTTCCAACTCTACTTTCCGGGCCATCTCACTCGGTCTGGACATAACGTAACAGTTTATGCCCAGATTTAGGAGAGTGACTTGGTCCTCAGTGAGGTTAATTCCTGCAAGGTTCAGGAAGCCATCTCTTGGTCGTGGAATTGCCATAGGTCCTCCATATAATATTCCATAACCTTGAAGCTGACTTTCTTCTGTCCATTCCCAGTTTCTGTTGATTCCACTGGAGTTGGGGGGCAAGGGATGTCTGGATGGGTGAGCGTAGGAAGGAGGACCTGGGGGATCTGGGGTGTAAGGGGGGCTGGGAGGATCTGGAACAGGGTGGCTTTGGGGGTCTGACGTGATGTGGCTGAGGGAGTCCGGGGTTGGGGGTTAGTGGGGGCATGGGATGGGAGAGCTGGAGGGGCATGTAGTGGGAGGTCACGGGTTGGGGAATGCAGGGTAGACTGTGGTGGGTTGACAGGGAAGTCAGGGGTTGGGGAGGGGAGGGGAGCTTGGGGACGGGAAACGGGAGGCCGGGAAGGAGGGGGGGTGGGGTAATGAGAAGAGCTTTGTGTGGGAAAACTGGGAAGGGCACAAGCTAAAGAAACAGTGGAAGGGCATGGGGTGCAGGAACAGTGAGGATCTGGGGTAGGGGTTGGGGAAGAAAAAGGGCATGGGGGGTCTGGGATCAGGGAACATGGGTGCCTGGTCTGAAGGGGGACTTTACTGTCTGGGGAGGTACAGGTGATTGGTGGGGGATGGCTGAGGGGTTGGATGGTGGGAGACTTCTGTTACAATCCTCCCTGGGTGTGCTGGCCTGCTGGTGGGGGGATTCCCATTCCCCTCTGAGGTTCCTGTAGGCACTGAGCTGAATCCTGTGGCTCCCATATCCCCACCCCTTTCTCTGCGCCTCCTCCTTGCTTCTGCACCCTTCCTTCTCTCCCCCCTCGTCATGTGCCTTTGCAAAAAGACGTCCTCGTATCCCCCTTAACCTCACAAGTCTGCTCTTCATGGACAGGATTATCTCCTTTGTTGCCTCGTTCGTGAGAACTACATTTATCAATCGTTTCCTTTCATTCTTGTAGATGCCCAGCCTGAAAACCTTCTTTATGTTGCCATTTGCCTCCTCCATATCCAGTCCCCCCCAAGATCTGTGTCATAGTTGCTCGTTCCTTCCTCCACTCCTCCCGACTGGATCCCTCTGGTTCCTGTACTCCTACAACTATAATTGTTCATTTCCTTTCCTGCATTTGTTCAGTGCATTTTGCAGCTTCCTGTGAGGCAGCTGCTGTCATAGCTGCTGACTCTAAAGCAGCCTTGGCACTCGGGCTGTTTTGCAGTATTTCTGCAAAAGAGAGTCCCCCCTGGAAGGAGCCTTCCATCAGCTTCGTCTCCTGTTTCCGGGAGGTTGCAAACCCTGTGCTGGTCTAAATTCTGATTTTCCCTGAGTCTCTTTATCTCCTCTCTGGCTTCCTCTAACTCACTCCTTTGGCTCTGTATTAATGTTTGCATTGACTGCAGGTCTCTGCCGAATCCCGCTAATGTCTGGTAGAGCCATTCAAAGGTAGTATCCACCATTCTCCCCTCTCCCTGTATTTGGTGATGTCCCTCCATCATTTTTCCTGGCTGAGGGAAGAAACGTCCGGGCTTTTTCTCATGCGTGTGTTTGTGTTTATGTGAGTGTGTTTGTGTATGTGCGTGCGAGTGTGTGCTCGCGTGTGTGTGTATACTCACCTATTTGTGCTTGTGGGGGTTGAGCTTTGGCTCTTTGGTCCCGCCTCTCAACTGTCAATCCCTGCTCTCCAGTGTTCTGTTATTTCTGTAGTTTCTCCATGTTATTTTACTCAGTTGCTTCGCTACCTTGCATTCATGGTTGAACCATGGGGTTTTCTGATTTTTCGTTTTTCTCATTTTGGATCGGGATAAACCTGTCTGCAGCTTCCTGGCACTTCTGGGTGACAAAATCCATCATGTCCTGCACATTTTTGTCTCTAAGTTCTGTTTCCCATGGTATTCCCCTTAGGAAGTTCCTCCTCTCGTCATATTTTCCTCTTCGGTAATTTAGTCTTTTCCCCTCCGAACCTACCCATGGATAGGTTTTCCCTACCTCCACCAAGTATTAAAAAGTCAGTACACTATGGCCACTCATTCTTATGGGGGCTTCAACTTTGACTTCCCTTATTTCTGACTCATTCAGGGTGCATATCAAGTCGAGTCTAGCTGGTTCATCATTGCCTCTAACTCTTGTGGGTTCCATGACATGCTGCCTCAGAAAATTCCTTGTTGCCACTTCCAAGAGTTTAGCTCTCCATGTATCTGCACCACCATGTGGGCCCCCATTCTCCAAGTCTATCTTTCTATGGTTAAAATCGCCCATGATTAAGAGTCTTGAGCCATTCCTGCAGCCAGGAATGGCTCAAGTTTCTACAATACCAGTACAAATCTTGTTTCTATAATACCAGGAGGAATCTAAATTTGTCAGCTGATTATATTTCTCCAGTAGCATTGTACTAAGGAGATTACAGCTGACTATAGCAACAGAGGTTGATGTTAATATCATCATTTAAAGCTGAAAATGAGTTCATGAGGCCTCAGTTGCAAATCAGTGAACAGTAGCCTAAACAGCTACAAGTCACTGCGACCAATGTCACTGAATCCACTGCAGTCTCAGAACCATACTTGACTTTAATGATGGACTTTTCAATCCTCTGAATCAATTAACTAAATTAAACCCCCATTAATCTCATGACTGATTTTGATACATTTATTATTTAATCAAGATCAATTCCATGGGCCTCAGTGTTTATATATCAGTGACCAGTTACCTGAACAAGCTTCAAGTTATATCTAATGTCATTGATCTCACTGCAGTCCCTGAATCATACTTGACTGTAGTACTTGATCACATTCAGTCCTCTGGGTTAAATAATATGTATTTAGGCTATAATTTTAGCCTCCAAAAGAGTTAACAGGGAAATGAAGTCCCATTAGACATCTAACCCCTACAACTCTTGTACGGGACATCCGTCCTGTACGAACAGACACACAGAAGTGTGATTACTAACAACTAACAACAAATTAATCTAATAATTCGAAGGAGGAGTATCGGTGTTCGCCTGTTCTAAATAGGACTGCGACCCGTGAGCAGCCCCTGGGGAATTATGTCCAAATATCCGACACCATTAAATAATATTACATACAATAGGCAGATAATATTGCTGCTGTGTTGTATACACAAGTTATCCATAGAAAATGTAGCTTGTAGTGGAATTTTCTGTCAATAGAAAATGGTATATCATTGCCTCATAGTACTATAAATTCACCAGCTATTCTGTTGGGAATTATTCTTAAATACATTAGTCTTTGGACTTTTAATATCATAAAAACATCTCATTTGAGTTAACTTAATTATCAGTATCAAAATAAAGTAAATGTGACCCTTCTATCACTTATTGACATTGGACAAGGAGAGCCAAGGAGCAGTGGAGAAGAAGGTCAGCCATTGTTTGTTAGACCAGAGTCATGGAGCAAATTCAACTCCTATGATTTCTCTTGGACGAAGTGTTATGGAGATCGACTTAAGTGTTCTGCCACCATCAACATGCTGTCAACAACCACAAGGGAAGTGTCTTACTGAAACCCGTTTATCTAATCATTTCTGGCTAGTTAATGTTAGGTAGCTATAGGGTGAACTGGTTAGAACACAAATGATCGACTCAACTCAGGTAATTAAACCTTGGTCCTTATCTAATATACAGTGTTTTCTCTGATATAGCTGTCATATATTAGAATTCTGGCTTGACAGCTAGTGCCCTTTAACAGGAACACGAAGAGGAAGCAAAAATTAATTTTGGTACATCAGTTACTATGGGTGATGGAAGCTAGCCTCACACGAGGATAATTTGGTGTCTATATCCTAGTTGGCGATGGACAATCTGGTGGACTAAGCCTGTTGTACAATAAGATAAGGCACCTCCAATTTATTTACTAATATATGTAGTTAATAATGTAGTTTGATTGGCTGCATATATATAAATTTAATATACCCCCCCCTCTAATGTATAAGGATTGATTTGTGAGATTATTGCTGAAATACCATCCATTTAACATCATACCAATTGCTATCGAAAGATATAAATTAACGTAAATATAAATTCTATGTAAATTCATATAAATTAAATAAATATAAATCTCACAGGTCGGTTCCCACATTATATGGTCCTTCGAACCGGATGACATTATTTGGTCATCTTAGTACCGGATGACATTATTTGGTCATCTTAGTACCGGATGAACCAGTTAACCAGTGGATTCATTAAATACACTGGTACTCGTGCGATTTATACAATAACAGTACATCACCAGTCAAAGACCGGCAGTGTAGCCTTGAGCAAGCTCACGAGCCCCAGAGACAGTCCCTGTCTCCCTTCCCTCTCCTTGCACCTTTTCCTTGCATCTGCTGCCCTTACTATCTCGTCCATGGTCATGTCCCTCTGAAGATATACCTCATTGTAATTCCTTGCATATCTCAGTAGGATGTCCTCTCTGATGACCTTGCTCCTGAATACTACCTTGAGGACTCTCTTTTTGTCTCTGTTGTACTGGCCAGTCCAGAAAAACTGTTCTATGTCTCGTTCAGCCCCTTCCAATACTATCTCCTTTAATATACCTGCCACTGCAGCTTTGTCTTTAGTCCTCCATTCCTCCCTGGTTGAACCTTCACACCAATCACTACTACAGCTCTTTTCCTTTCCATTAGCTGGCTTGTGCATCTAGCTGCCTCCTGTGAGATTACTGCTTTCATTACAACTTCCTTGACTGTGCACATAGCATCTGGGCTGTTCAGTATTTCAGCAAAGGTTGGACCAATTATAGGGGTCCCTGCCATTGCTACATCTCCTGGTACCTGGGGGTTGGTTGCCCTGACCAGAGTCTGAAGAGAGCCTGTATTTAGGCTTTTTATTTCCTCTTGTGCTGCACTTAGATTTCTCTGCATCTTACATATAGTTTCCCTCAGAACCTTCAATTCCCCACTGATTTCTTTCCATGCCTTAGCAATCATCTCCATGTGTGACTCGTCCAGTCCCTCTCCTCCAGCTTCCGTTCTGTTGTCTTACCATCCCGCTTGAACTGTGTGTGTGTGTGTGTACTCACCTAGTTGTGTCTCCAGGATCGAGCATTCACTCTTGGATCCCGCCTTTCGAGCATCGGTTGTTTACAGCAATGACTCTGGTCCTATTTCCCTATCATACCTGGTTTTAAAATTATGAATAGTATTTGCTTCCACAACCTGTTCCTTAAATGCATTCCATTTTCCCACTACTCTCACGCTAAAAGAAAACTTCCTAACATCCCTGTGACTCATCTGAGTTTCCAGATTCCACCCATGTCCCCTCGTTCTGTTACTATTCCATGTGAACATGTCGTCTATGTCCACTCTGTCAATCCCTCTGAGTATTTTATGCGTTCCTATCATGTCCCCCCCCCTCTCCCTTCTTCTTTCTAGTCTCGTAAGGCACAGTTCTCCTCGTGGTTGCGTCGCTCCTTTCCTAGGGTTTTTGATGCTTGGTTCACGGTCGAGTATGTCCGGGGTGCTGCGTTGGTGTAGGTGGTGGGTTCCTGTGGGTGTGGTTGTGTGTATGTCTGTGTGTGTTCCTTTGGTTCGGTTCCCTCTGGTGGGTGGGGGTTTGGGGGGTCTGTGTTTGTTTGTCTTTGGGGTTTTGTGTGTACTGGGGTTTGCTTGGTTACTTTGTGTGGCAGGGTTTTGTTTGTGTGTGGGTGGGTATGGGTGTGTTGTGGTGTTGCGTGGCATGTCTGTCTCTCTCCTGATGTGTCCGGTGCGTGGGTGTTTTTTCTGCTTGGTGGCTGGCCGTCCTCTGTCTGTGGGGGTCGGGTTTGTGTGCTGGGTGGCTGTGTTTGTTTCGTATGTGTTCCATTGTTGTGTGTTTTTTGTATGCTTGTGTTCATTGTCATTATGTCTTGCTGCCTTGTGTTATGTGCTTTTCATTATGGTTCCTGTTGGCACGCCCCGTATGGGTGGCATGTGTTGTTTGTTTGTGTGATTATGCTTTTTTCACACTTTGTTCTATTATCTGTGTCATTTTACTGTGTTATATGTTCCAATGTCGGTTTGTACCATTCCGATTCCTTTATTTTTTACTATGTTATTTTACTATGTAATGCTAATGTGTTCTGTTAACTTTATTTTATGTACTGTGCTGTGTATTGCTTTGTTGTATTCCATTGTTATTTTCCTGCATTTCCTTACTATGTTGTATTTACAGTGTTATATTAACATTTTTGTTATTGTGTTCTCGTTTCTGTGGTGTGTTGTCTGCTGTTGTGTGGTGTGGCGCATGGTGCGTGCGTTTTGCGTTTGTGTTATTTTTGTATGTGTTTCTTTGTATGTGTATTCCTGTTTATAATTTACCCCTGGTTTTATTGTGCTCCTTGTGCGCTTGTGTAATTACTGACGCTTTTGGCGCGCCCCGTCTGGGTGGTGCTGCTTTTGTTTTTGTGTGTGTGTGTGTGTTCTTATGTGTTTTATGTTATTCTTTGTTTTCACTCTTGTGTTGATCAGTGTTACTTGTTATCTGTGTTGCTGTTATTCTGTGTTCTTTGTTATTCTGTGCTTTCCTGTTTATATGGTTACTATACGCTGTACTTGCTCTGTTTTAAAAATAAAAAGAAAAAAAATATTATAGTATAAAATAATTTCAACTTCCATGCTTTCTCGTTTATTTTGCGCAATCTACATTAACTGACTTGCACTACGAGAAAATACATTACAGCATAACGCATCTATTTATGACATAAATATTCGTCATAACCACTTCCTTCCCTATTTAGAATCAAATAAATAATATAATTTATGCTCGGGGGCCCCTACTGGGAGCTATTGTGCATGTGTATACCCGAGAGGGAAGGAAGAGGAGAGAGACTGGTAAGAGACGTCATATTTGGGAGGGGTGTCTGAGAGCTGACCGAATTCGTCTTCATAAATAGCCATCCAAGCACCTACGGAGGCCTACAAAACGCGGCAGCTTTATCACGTTACAGACACAGTGTCCGGTATATTAGTTTGTCCATATATTGTTTTCTTGTGGCCACATTAAACATCTTAGGTAGGACAGTGTGTCATTAGGATACGAGCCCCCAATACAAAACCTGTAAGTTGTTTTCCACTCCACTATTCAGATTAATTTACATGAATATTAGTGGAGTCATACATTCTCAGACAGAATTTATATACAACTCGTCTTTCAGCTGGAGTATCAATGCAAGTGAGGCAAAACTTCCTCGACGCTCACGTGTTCCTAGCTGAAGGCTGGTGAAACACGATTTTAGGCGACAAGTATAAGCATTTGGATCATTTACATCTATACACCCAACAGCTAAGCTATTTTTATAGTTTTCGTAGATACATCTTAATACCAATTTATTTCGTTGATAACATTTTCTTGCATTACCAAATTCATGTGTGTGAATATTTTATTAATGAGTGATATATCATTATTACATTTTCTCGTGAATTACTAATCTCATAGAATACCCCCCCCCCACACACACACACCAAAATGTGTTATTAGTAGCCGCTCTAGAATATAGTAGCGAAGTTGAGGACTACAACCGTGTGCAGCAGGTGAGCTCATTAGGCCCTCCTGCTCAGGTGTAGCGCAGGTACGTAGTCCTCAAGTTTTCTTGGGGGTTCCCCTGGTGTGTGGCACGTGGCGTCCGGCTGCGCATCACTTGAGAAAGAGTCGTGTTGAAGTGTGTGCGGGTGGGTTATGTGGTGGTGTGTGGTCATGTAAAGGAAGAGGAATGTTGAAGAGGAGAGGAATAGTAGTAGATGAATATGTATGAGTATGTGCCATAGAGTTAATCCTGTGTGAGGATAGATAGATAGATGCGAGTATGTGGTTATGTAGAGGAGGGAGCCCCCCCCCCCCATACCTGGCAAGGATATGTAGAGGATGGAGGGGCCTACCTAGCCGAGAGGGTAGGAGTCCAGGCTCTTAAGCTAGGTATGGGGGGGGGGAAGGAGGGGAAAGGGGGCGAGAGGATCAGGCGTCTGGTTTGTGTGTGATAGTGGAGGGAGACATTATTTTTCTTAAAGAATGTCTGTTTTATGTAAGGAAAGAACCGTTTAACTTTTCTCTTACCCAATTCAGTTTGTGTCGGCGGTGTTCAATGACGGTGATGAGTTAGACGTCAGACAGGGTCGTGTTAGCGGTATTGACATCTCACCATCAAATGGTGTGTGACAAGGGTTATTTCTGTAAACAGTGAGTTGATCTCTCTCTCTCTCTCTCCCTCCCCCCTTCACCCTCACATCTAGCTTGCTTCTAGAGCGAAGTGTATAATGCCCACATTGACCTGAGGTTTGCACCAGGGCGTAGTAACAACAGGAGCCAGTCGCGCACCCCCAGTACCTTCGGCTGCATGGGAGTGAGGGTGGTAGACCCACCCATGCGTACTCTCGGACGTTCCGCGCTTAAGTGACCAGTGTTGGCATTAGGTAGTGGGGTCATATGTCTCTCCTCCCCAACTCCCTTCACCCCCCTCCTGTACAGGTGACAGACTGCATCAAACACTCGATAATTTCACACACTTCACATTACCTCAGTCCGCGGGTCTGGAGGAATGCTTTGGAGGTGTCGGATAACCTCTTGAGAGAGTTTGAAATAAGTGTAGCGTATTGATACCACACATCATAGCCAGAAGGTGGTGTTTTTTCACACTACTGAATGAATATATGCAATTTTAGATCGAACCCTAGGAGCTTCACCATTACACACATCTGTGGTAGAGGTTTGAGGTGGGATGATTATATGTCGTACCTAGTAGCCAGAACACGCTTCTCGGCCTACTATGCAAGGTCCATATCAGAAGACTCTAATATGCTATGGGGATAGACAGCCTCTCTCTCTCTCTCTCTCACTCTCTCTCTATCTCTCTCAGGCTGAGCCGTTAGTGAAATACCTGGCTTCTATTGCTGGGGCATAGGATCTACAGTTTCGTCAGGTTGGCCTTATACCATTAGGACTGTAATACCTTCCTACGCAGAAATGAAGAAAAAGCACGTATTGAGAACTATGCCTCTTCAACGCAAGCAGAGCTAACTGCCATTGTTATGGCGTTAAGGTTTCTTGAACGGAACACTAATGGTGCAGTGATTTGCACCGATTCAAAAGCAGCACTGCAAAGCCTAAGTAAAAATCAGGCAGAAAATCTTGCAATAGTCGCTGAAATCAAGAGAGCTGTGAGAGTACTTACCAATCAGGGAAGAGTCATCAAGTTTCTGTGGATCCCCTCCCATGTTGGAATATGTGGGAATGAACGAGCAGATGTGCTGGCTGCTGAAGGCGCTGAAGGAGACCATATTGAATACTTCATACCCAAGACTCAACTACAAATTAGAGGTATTATCAGGCAACATCACCGTGACAAGGTAACTGAGGAAAGGAGGATAGAAGCACAAACCAGTGAATCTGTACGATGGTACAACATGGTTGCAGCTGGCAATCCCAATCAGTATGGCCGAAGAGGAGGACGACGAGTGAGAGAATCTGTAATAGCGAGAATCCGTCTTGGATACAAATATCCATGGAGATTTGGAATGGAAACAACAGTTGATCAGCGAAGTTGCAGAATCTGTGGTGAGAGTGATGGACACCGCCTTGACCACTATCTACGTGAATGTGAACACCTGAGAGACATTAGGAATAACTGTAGAATAATAAACCCCACATTGTTTGAGTTAGGAAAACACTATTTGTCAAATATTGATACTGTTCTTAAAAGATTTCCCCATTTTGCACCCGCAAGATAACGTAAGCTTTTAAGGGTTGATAAATGTTAATCTTCTTGTTTGAGGAGCTGTTCACTTGAGACAGTTAAGCAAGTCCCAGCTGTGTCTGGGTACAAATGACAGGATGAACAACCCAGCGGGTTTTCTTCCTATTGGGGAGTGTTGTACATTCTGCTATGGCGGTATGTTCACTCACAAGATGAGTGGCGCTGCCCAATAAACTCGCCCCTCGGGGCAAAATTTAAAAAAAATTTAAAAATTAGGACTGTATGACACTGCACGCATCAGTAGACTTTAAATATCATAACAAGACAATGTCACATAATTTTCAACACTTTTATACTGAATGAGGGGAAACATTTTACATCTTAAAGGAGTGATCGAGGCACTTAGTAACGTAACGTGGAAATCAACTTTCTGTCCGATGTCTGAATATCATTATTGAAATGTGAACCATGTTTAGCCAAACACAATATCTCCATTTCATGTCTCTTACCATATAAATATTACTGTGTGTGTGTGTGTGACAGTTTTAGCTCCCTGTAACACACAATGTAACGTAACGTAACATGGAAAACCTCTTTCTGCGGTTCAAATATAGCACATAACTGTGGGAGCAAGCATTTGAGCGGTGTGCCTCTTGTTGTCTGTCTATTGCATGATTGGGTTATTGGTCGCTATATCCTTACACTTAGTAACGTAATGTGAAAATCAACTTTCTGTCTGATGTCCAAATAACAATTTTGAAATATGAAAAATGTTTCGCCATTACATTCCAAACACGAATAAAATATAAGCTCAAGCTTGTTTAGTTCTTGTATCACATTATATCAACATTACATATTATAACGTTACGTGGAAAACTTCTTTCTGTCTGTCTGATAACCAAACAGGATTTGAAAAAAAAATGTCATCAGGTGGACCTTATGCCATTAGGATTGTATGGCACTGCGCGCAACAGTAGACTTTTAATATCATAGCAAGGCAATATCACAGAATGTTCAATGCTCTTATACTGAATGAGGGAAACATTTTACATCTTAAAGGTGTGTCGAGTGAATGAGGGAGCGAACGAGAGACTTAGCAACGTAACGTGGAAATCAATCCCTCTCGTTAAGGTCAGACCTTCATTAGAGTTCGGTCATGTCCCTCCTTAGCGCCGAGTTTTCACTCAGCATCGCCCTTCTCTCATCCCCCATTAGTGCTCGATGCAACAGAAAAGAACAGACTCTGGTGCTATCATAGTGGGATGAAAATAGAATATCCAGCTCTACTAATACTTTTATTCAATAACTGCTACACAATAACATACCATAACGTAACATAATGTAGAGATGCCATCCCATTCAAAACCTACTCACCAGAGGACATACCATGCTGGAAGACAGAAGAGTTTGGGAAGACGTGATCACTACCGACAAATTCTAATATTTTTGTTAACTGTGTGATCACAACATATACCTCATGGTCTGTTGTTCTGCTTCTGACTATCCCCCCTCCCCCTCACCCTCCTCCCAAATCATTCATTCGCTCTCTCTCCCTTAGGAGGGCCATGTTCCCCACATACAAACTCCAAGCTTGCTCTATTAGCAAAGTAGTAGTAGTAGTAGTAGGCATCCATCAGTCTCAGGAGACTATGGAGTTGCGCTCTGGTGTCGGCCTGGTCTGGAGTGGCCTCACCAGGAAGCAAAGTAAACATATATATATATATATATATATATATATATATATATATATATATATATATATATATATATATATATATATATATA
>NC_091179.1:6019493-6191496 GCF_040958095.1 Procambarus clarkii
TTAGGTAGCCAAAAAAAGCTAGGTTAGGTTAGGTAGGTTAGGTAGACGAAAAAACATTAATTCATGAAAACTTGGCTTATTAGGCAAATCGGGCCTTGAATAGTAGGCTGAGAAGTGAGTTCTGGCTATTAGGTACGACATATATATATATACATATATATATATATATATATATGTCGTACCTAATAGCCAGAACGCACTTCTCAGCCTACTATGCAAGGCCTGATTTGCCTAATAAGCCAAGTTTTCATGAAATAATTGTTTTTCGACTACCTAACCTACCTAACCTAACCTAACCTAACTTTTTCGGCTACCTAACCGAACCTAACCTATAGAGATAGGTTAGGTTAGGTTAGGTAGGGTTGGTTAGGTTCGGTCATATATCTACGTTAATTTTAATTCCAATAACAAAAAATTGACCTCATATATAATGAAATGGGTAGCTTTATCATTTCATAAGAAAAAAATCAGAGAAAATATATTAATTCAGGAAAACTTGGCTGATTAGGCAAATCGGGCCTTGCATAGTAGGCTCAGAACTGCGTTCTGGCTACTAGGTACGACATATATATATATACATATATATATATATATATACATATATATATATATATATATATAAATATATATATATATATATATATATATATATATATATATATATATTTATATATATATATATATATATATATATATATATATATTTATATATATATATATATATATTTATATATATATATATATATATATATATATATATATATATATATATATATATAAAATATATATGCCAGCTACTGGAAGGTAGTTGTGGTTTCTGGGTTCGAGTCCCACTGGTGGGTGTTGTCCAAAGATTATTAATCTTCACTTGTGGTTTATGCAAGTATAGGCTTATAAGCTGGACACGAGTTCTCTCACATTGACAGTGGCTTGACGAAAAATGCAGACTGACCCCTCACTCATCTGGTGCCTTCGGGAGGTGGAGATGTTTGAGATATATATATCTCGAACTATCTACTTCTTTTGTAAGGTCTGATGGTGTAGTGGGTTAAAGCATACTAGTTATGCCAGCTACTGGAAGGTAGTTGTGCTTTCTGGGTTCGAGTCCCACTGGTGGGTGTTGTCCAAAGATTATTAATCTTCACTTGTGGTTTATGCAAGTATAGGCTTATAAGCTGGACACGAGTTCTCTCACATTGACAGTGGCTTGACGAAAAATGCAGACTGACCCCTCACTCATCTGGTGCCTTCGGGAGGTGGAGATGTTTGAGATATATATATCTCGAACTATCTACTTCTTTTGTAAGGTCTGATGGTGTAGTGGGTTAAAGCATACTAGTTATGCCAGCTACTGGAAGGTAGTTGTGCTTTCTGGGTTCGAGTCCCACTGGTGGGTGTTGTCCAAAGATTATTAATCTTCACTTGTGGTTTATGCAAGTATAGGCTTATAAGCTGGACACGAGTTCTCTCACATTGACAGTGGCTTGACGAAAAATGCAGACTGACCCCTCACTCATCTGGTGCCTTCGGGAGGTGGAGATGTTTGAGATATATATATCTCGAACTATCTACTTCTTTTGTAAGGTCTGAATGTGTAGTGGGTTAAAGCATACTAGTTATGCCAGCTACTGGAAGGTAGTTGTGCTTTCTGGGTTCGAGTCCCACTGGTGGGTGTTGTCCAAAGATTATTAATCTTCACTTGTGGTTTATGCAAGTATAGGCTTATATATATATATATGTCGTACCTAGTAGCCAGAACGCACTTCTCGGCCTACTATGCGAGGCCCGATTTGCCTAATAAGCCAAGTTTTCCTGAAATAATATATTTTCTCTATTTTTTTCTTATGAAATGATAAAGCTACCCATTTCATTATGTATGAGGTCAATTTTTTTTTATTGGAGTTAAAATTAACGTAGATATATGACTCAACCTAACCAACCCTACCTAACCTATCTTTATAGGTTAGGTTAGGTTAGGTAGTCGAAAAAGTTGGGTTAGGTTAGGTTAGGTAGGTTAAGTAGTCGAAAAACAATTAATTCATGAAAACCTGGCTTATTAGGCAAATCGGGCCTTGCATAGTAGGTATAGAAGTGCGTTCTGGCTACTAGGTACGACATATATATATATATATATATATATATATATATATATATATATATATATACATATATATATATATATATATATTTATATATATATATATATATATATATATATATATATATATATATATATATATATATATATATATATATATATATATATATATATATATATATATATATATATATATATATATATATGTGCGGAAAATCCACAGAGAAATATGAAATGAGGTGAACGTTTCGGCTTTGTTAAAGCCTTTGTCAACACCAGACTGACTAAGGAGAAGGGAGAAGGGGGAGGATATATAGGCCGACACCTGACCAACCCATCCCTAGGGTTGGTCAGGTGTAATTAACCAAAAACAGGTATAGCTTAGCTTAGAATGATCAAAGAGGATTAAGCGGTCAGAGAATAAGGATGAAAGATTAAAGAAAAGCCTCATGAACACACAATATATGAATATACAATTATAATGAGACATTGTAAGCCTCTCTATCAGAGTTGTTTCTTAAACTGTTGTGCAATATTATAACTTAAAAAAAAATATATATATATATATATATATATATATATATATATATATATATATATATATGCGGAAAATCCACAGAGAAATATGAAATGAGGTGAACGTTTCGGCTTTGTTAAAGCCTTTGTCAACACCAGACTGACTAAGGAGAAGGGAGAAGGGGGAGGATATATAGGCCGACACCTGACCAACCCATCCCTAGGGTTGGTCAGGTGTAATTAACCAAAAACAGGTATAGCTTAGCTTAGAATGGTCAAAGAGGATTAAGCGGTCAGAGAATAAGGATGAAAGATTAAAGAAAAGCCTCATGAACACACAATATATGAATATACAATTATAATGAGACATTGTAAGCCTCTCTATCAGAGTTGTTTCTTAAACTGTTGTGCAATATTATAACTTAAAAGTGGATCAAGTTTGTACATTCCAGTACTAACATTAAGAAGATTTGGACACTGACTGATTAGAGCAGACTCAATCAATTAACAAAGCCGAAACGTTCACCTCATTTCATATTTCTCTGTGGATTTTCCGCATAAAATGATCAGTGTTTTGTGATCGTCAATTGCATATATATATATATATATATATATATATATATATATATATATATATATATATATATATATATATATATATATATATATATATATATATATATATATATATATATATATATATATATATATATATATATATATATATATATAAAGACTACTGTGGAAAATTTTAGTCTTGATATTATTATTATTATTATTATTATTATTATTATATTTTAAAACCATCCCTCAGTAAGTCAAACAGCAACAGTGGACTGAAGACTCTAATATGCTATGGGGATAGACTGCTTCTCTCTTGAGTTGAGCCTTTAGTGAAATACCCGGCTTCAATTTGGTAGGACATAGGAACTACAGTTTCGTCAGGCTGACCTGATGCCATTAGCACTGTATGACAGTTTAGTTAGTTTAGTTCAATTATTATGCAACCCATACCCATCTTGTGGGCGGTATTGGAAAGGGTTACAGAGGCACATAATGGGCTCAGGGACTGAACCCCTCTATTCATTTAGCTAAGCAAGTTACAATCTTGATGAGCTAGTTACAAAATTCAATATAAGTCGTCATATCAACAATGGGTTCGAGATCGACCACAGGTACAGTTTCTAAATTAAGAAAGAGACATATGTGGAGAGCTAGTATCACAATTGATATGTTTGTCCTGCACACCGCCCCCCATCCAGTGGGCAGCGGTGGATAGGTTACAATCACTTAGTTACTACCTACAGCTTGCAAACTGTGGATATTTGGCCAAAATTTCTGGTAGCAGATCATTTTGAATGAAATATCTACACATTGTTGGAACATTGGTTATAGAATTGTCTCTAAATTCACGTATCTTTTCGCACTCCATCACATAATGACGGAGTGTGTGTGAATAATTTTGTTGACACAGTTTACATTTCAGGTCTACAGGTCAGGTCTACATCGGCAGAAAATGAAAATTCCCAGAGATACTTGTAACCGAGTCTACGCCGAGCAGTAGTAACGTCTAGAAGTCTGCTGATTTTATTGGATGATCCATAGATGTGTGGCTCCTCTTGCATGATAGTACGATGATAGATTTAATTACTGGTGTCAATTTCACTTTGCCTCAGATCTACAAAATCTTGTTGAAGTTCTCGGTGTACTGCTGCTCCCAGATTGCTCATTGACAATCCAAGGTTACACTCAACGGCTCCTTTAAAGGCAGATTCTTTGGCTGACTTATCAGCTCTATCATGCTTTCGGAGGGAAACATGAGATGGAGACCACATGAAATGGACTCTGTTGCCATCCTTAATAATTTTGTTGTATTTGTGTCTAGCTTCGGACACGAGCATGTTACAGTTATGTCTTAATGAGTTGAGAGCATTTAAGGATGATAAGGAGTCACTTACAATTAATGTATCAAGTTTGGAGACTTGTGCACATTTCAGTGCAAGGAGCAAGGCAAATAGTTCGGTCTGAAGGGTAGAGGCCCAGTTATTTATACGGACTCCCCACTCAAAGTACAAGCCATCGCCCATTGTCAGTACAACTGCACTTCCAGCTGCACCCGTGGTGAGGTGTAGGGAACCATCAGTGTATATGATTTGAGAGAGAGAATGTTCTGTGGACAGAGCATCAATATGGCTTAAGGCGTTGAGCTTTGCCTCAAGACGAAGCTTGGGGTGATCTCTAATTTGCTTCTTGGGTGGAAAGGGAGGGATTAAAACTGGAAAGGGTGTTATCTCCCTCAGTGCAGAAAAGTGCCGATCTTGTTTCTCCTGGTACAAATCATGAACCTGATACATTCTGCGTTGAGTTCCAGTTTTTGTTATCTATTTGGAACACTGCTGATCTTCAATAAAGAAATTCTGGAGGGCTTCTGTGCAAGGGTTAGGATGAGTTAGCCTAAGCATTTTTATACCAATTTGACAGTTAATTTCAGTAACACGACCATCAACGCTCGGAATATTAAGTTCCTTTCTCATATTAAGTATCTTTGTGGTACGAGGCCACCCTAGGATTATCCTCAAGGCTTCGTTCTGCAATTTTTCAAGCTTTCTTTCAGGTATCAAAACAAGCAGAGGTGCAGCATAATCCACTAAAGATCTGATATATGCAAGGTACATCATTTTGACAATTCTGACACCGACCCACCTTAGCGAGATGACTGTACGCAACAGTAGCCCCAGCGAAAACATAGACTTTGAATATCATAGCAAGACAATGACACAGAATGTTCAGCACTCTTAATATTTTTATTCAAGCACTGATAACAAAGCATAACATAAGATTTTTTTCACATTTCATATCGCGTGTGTAGATCTAGTTTTAACAAAAAGTGAAACATGAGAACATGAACTAATAGGGTTAAGATAGGAAGAAAGACTTTGCGGAAGATAGAAGAGCTGAGGAGACATGTTCGCTACCTACATTTCTATTATTTCTTGCAGACCTGCAGACCTGACCAGAAAAGCAGTCAGTCAAACATTTTTATAGTTCAAAGTTTTTCATCTTAACTAAGGGGACTACTAGTCTTCAATTTTTCTTTTATCAAATGAAATAGGCATGAGGACCATTACCACATGACTGCGGGAGCGAGCATTCAAGCGGTGTACCTCTTGTTGTTGTCTGTCTATCGTATGACTAGGTTAATGACCACAATATTCCCCACCATACCTGCTCCGGCCTCTCACTAGTCAATAAACACAATTTTTGTATAATTTCTTGACTAAAATAACACTCCGAAATATCTTTGCACATTTTAAATTTCATTGCACGTGCACAGCCATCAAAGGGAATCTTACTACTGCATAGATGTCTTGTGTGTTAAATAAACCGTCCTTACCTAGGATATCATTTTCTTTGAGAAACTTATATGTGGTGATCATATCCCAGAGTCTGCACAAATAACCCTCACATCACCCATCTTCTGTTCTCAAATCATAGCTCACATCTAATTTACTGTTATTTTTTTGCAGAAACTAAGTTTTGTGAATATGCACAAAGTCATCAATTACTATTCGTATCATCTAAGTTATTCTCAGAGTTTTTTTAGTTTTAAAAAATACTTCCACCATCCAACATTCATATTGAGAGAGAAGCCAAACATAACCTGGTTATTGCATCTAGTTTTAAAAAGGGGTTTGAATAAGAAGAGTCCTGTTCCATAAAAATAAATACTTTACAGCATCCATTATTTATGAGCAGTAAGAGGGAAACAGGATCCACACATACAATTTACAAGCATTACATTGCTATCGCGGTAAACATAACATAAAAAGACAATAATGTAGTACGCATTAGCCGGCTAGTCAAAACTTAACATAACAGATTGATTTCACAGAGATTTAACCTTTGCAAATTTTTCAATGTATTGTCTTCACTTGTGCTAAGTGAGCCAAACAAAATGTGGCATTGCACTATTAGCAAGGCAATACATGGCAAATAAGGTTCCTTTAAGCAGTTCAACACATCAAACACCACCAGTCCACGAGATAAGAGGCTGACTTAGGAGGAAAGAAAAGGTATTTTATAGACATAACTGTAACGTGCTCGTGTCCGAAGCTAGATACAAATACAACAAAATTATTAAGGACGGTACCAGAATCCATTTCATGTGGTCTCCATTTCATGTTGCCCTCCGAATGCATGACAGAGCTGATAAGTTAGCCAAAGAATCTGCCTTTAAAGGAGCCGTTGAATGTAACCTTGGATTGTCAATGAGCAATCTGAGAGCAGCAGTACACCGAGAACTTCAACAAGATCTTGTAGATCTGAGGCAAAGTGAAATTGACACCAGTAATTCCATCTATCATATTATTATTATGCAAGAGGAGCCACACATCTATGGATCATCCAATAAAATCAGCAGACTTCTAGACGTTACTACTGCTCGGCTTAGACTCGGTTACAAGTATCTCTGGGAATTTTCATTATCTGCCGATGTAGACCTGACCAAATGTAAACTGTGTCAACAAAATTATACGCACCCCCTCCGTCACTATGTGATGGAGTGCGAACAGATACGTGAATTTAGAGATAATTCTATAACCAATGTTCCAACAATGTGTAAATATTTCATTCAAAATGATCTGCTACCAGAAATTTTAGCCAAATATCCACAGTTTGCTAACTGTAGGTAGTGACTAAGTGATTGTAACCTATCCACTGCTGTCCACTGGTTGGGGGGGGGGGCGGTGTTCAGGACAAACATATCAATTGTGACACTAGCTCTGACAAATGTCACTTGCTTAATTTAGAAACTGCACTTGTGGTCGATCTCGAAGCCATTGTTGATGTGATGACTTATATTGAATTTTGTAACTAGCTCATCAAGATTGTTACTTGCTTAGCTAAATGAATTGCGGGGTTCAGTCCCTGAGCCCATTATGTGCATCTGTAACCCTTTCCAATACCGCCCACAAGATGGGTATGGGGTGCATAATAAATGAACTAAACTAACTAAACTGTCATACAGTGTTAGTGGCATAAAGTCAGCCTGACGAAACTGTAGATCCTATGTCCAACCAAATTGAAGCCGGGTATTTCACTAATGGCTCAACTCGAGAAAGAAGCAGTCTATCCCCATAGTATATTAGAGTCTTTTAGTCCACTGTTGCTGTTTGACTTACTGAGTTACTGAGGGATGGTTTTAAAATATAATAATAATAATAATAATAATATCAAGACTAAAATTTTCCACAGTAGTCTTCTATATATATATATATATATATATATATATATATATATATATATATATATATATATATATATATATATATATATATATATATATATATATATATATATATATATATATATATATATATATATTATTAAATATGACCGAAAAAGTAAGATTAATAATTCTAACACGAATTTTCTCAATCTTTCGTACATTACGCGTCACTGTTGGAGGTAAATCAAAAATCACTTCTCCAAAATTCATTTTTATTTCTAGTCTGACGCGACACGGGCGCGTTTCGTAAAACTTATTACATTTTCAAAGACTTCACAAATACACAACTGATTAGAACTTGCGTTTCTCTGATTTTATATCTACATTTGAGTGAGGTGGGAAGGGTGATGTGGCATTAACACAAGACAGAACAATAGGGGATATTAATAGGGTATTAAAAGTATCAACACAAGACAGAACAGAAACAATGGGTATTGAATAGAAGTGTTTGTAGAAAGCCTATTGGTCCATATTTCTTGATGCTTCTATATTGGAGCGAAGTCTTGAGGTGGGTAGAATATAGTTGTGCAATAATTGGCTGTTGATTGCTGGTGTTGACTTCTTCATGTGTAGTGCCTCGCAAACGTCAAGCCGCCTGCTATCGCTGTATCTATCGATGATTTCTGTGTTGTTTACTAGGATTTCTCTGGCGATGGTTTGGTTATGGGAAGAGATTATATGTTCCTTAATGGAGCCCTGTTGCAACAGGGCCCTGTTGCTGTTGCAACAGGGCTCCATTAAGGAACATATAATCTCTTCCCATAACCAAACCATCGCCAGAGAAATCCTAGTAAACAACACAGAAATCATCGATAGATACAGCGATAGCAGGCGGCTTGACGTTTGCGAGGCACTACACATCAAGAAGTCAACACCAGCAATCAACAGCCAATTATTGCACAACTATATTCTACCCACCTCAAGACTCCGCTCCAATATAGAAGCATCAAGAAATATGGACCAATAGGCTTTCTACAAACACTTCTATTCAATACCCATTGTTTCTGTTCTGTCTTGTGTTGATACTTTTAATACCCTATTAATATCCCCTATTGTTCTGTCTTGTGTTAATGCCACATCACCCTTCCCACCTCACTCAAATGTAGATATAAAATCAGAGAAACGCAAGTTCTAATCAGTTGTGTATTTGTGAAGTCTTTGAAAATGTAATAAGTTTTACGAAACGCGCTCGTGTCGCGTCAGACTAGAAATAAAAATGAATTTTGGAGGAGTGATTTTTGATTTACCTCCAACAGTGAAGCGTAATGTACGAAAGATTGAGAAAATTCGTGTTAGAATTATTAATCTTACTTTTTCGGTCATATTTAATAATATATGTCTACAGGAAAGACTGCTACCAAAATATACTAATATATATATATATATATATATATATATATATATATATATATATATATATATATATATATATATATATATATATATATAATTATATATATATATATATATATATATATATATATATATATATATATATATATATATATATATATATTTTGTGCTTTATTATGCATTTGATGGTTACAAGATATACATGGGTTGATACAAAAATAATAATGCAAAAAGGTGCTTAAAGGTTATGGATCTCTTGAAGAACACAACAATGGGAAACATTGATGAATGTCACAGACGGGTTCGATCATTGTTGCAAGTCAAACACTTCTTCGAATTCCTCTGAAGTTGGAATATATATAAATATATATATATATATATATATATATATATATATATATATATATATATATATATATATATATATATATATATATATATATATATATATATAAGTTTGTGAGGGTACCACCTCTGGTGCCAATGTGGGGACCCATAGCCTCGGAGAAGAAAATAAAAAGTATTCAGAGGAGACCTTGTGGTTTCTCACTGAACACTAATATTATCTTCTCCTACCACCCCCATTCTTTTGTATGTACACATATATATTTACTTTATTTGAACTTTGTTACAAAAAAGGAGTTACATATGGGTTACAAAGATGGTCATCATAGGTTGTCGAGTTCCTCCAGCTCCTCAGATGGCGGGCAGGAACCCTGGATGCAGTGCGCATTTCCCCTCTGTATCGCCACACTGAGGCGCTGGAAAAGAAAGCTTGCAGCTCTTGGGTCCCTTGTTGTTTCAATGAGCCTAGAACCCAGTTCCTTCAAAAAACTGGTAGCACTTTTACCCCAGGCGCCGAGTGTCTCAGAAGCAATGGGGACAAAATTGTAGTGGTGATCCAGTTCACTATACTTATGGGATTTGGCTGCTTCCCTGTGGGTGGCAGCGCCACCTGGTTGTGCAACACTGAGGTTAATGTAGGTGTTAGCCAGGGTTGATACGCACGTGTAGTCCCATTCCAACTGCTTGCCATTCTTCCAGGGGTTCACTGTGATACCATCCGGGCGACCAATAAGAGCATCAGAGTTACGGGCGTTAGGTAACGGGTCTCTCTCTCTCTCTCTCTCTCTCTCTCTCTCTCTCTCTCTCTCTCTCTCTCTCTCTCTCTCTCTCTCTCTCTCTCTCTCTCTCTCTCTCTATATATATATATATATATATATATATATATATATATATATATATATGTTTATTTTGCTAACAGCACAAGCATGGAATTTGTATGTGGGGAACATGGCCCACCTAAGGGAGAGAGAGCGAATGATTGATTTGGGAGGGGGTTGAGGGGGAGGTGGGATAGTCAGAAGCAGAACAACAGACCATAAGGTATATGTTGTGATCACACAGTTAACAAAAATATTAGAAATTGTAGGTAGTGATCACGTCTCCCCAAACTCTTCTGTCTTCCAGAATGGTATGTCCTCTGGTGAGCACGTTTGGAATATGATGGCATCTCTACATTATGTTATGTTATGGTATGTTATTGTCTAGCAGTTATTGAATAAAAGTATTAAGAGAGTTGGATATTCTATTTTCATCCCTCTATGATAGGGGATGAGAGAAGGGCGATGCCGAGTAAAAACTCGGCGCTGAGGAAGCGCCGAGTTTTACTCTACCGAGACACTCTAACGTTTTACTTACCGAGACACTCTAACGAAGGTCTGACCTTAACGAGACGGATTGATTTCCCATTCATACTGATCTCATTCAGTATAAAAGTGTTGAAAATTCTGTGACATTGTCTTGCTATGATATTTAAAGTCTACTGATGCGTGCAGTGTCATACAGTCCTAATGGTATAAGGCCAACCTGACGAAACTGTAGATCCTATGTCCTAGCAATAGAAGCCAGGTATTTCACTAACGGCTCAGCCTGAGAGAGATAGAGAGAGAGAGAGAGAGAGAGAGAGAGAGAGAGAGAGAGAGAAGCTGTCTATCCCCATAGCATATTAGAGTCTTCAGATATGGACCTTGCATAGTAGGCCGAGAAGCGTGTTCTGGCTACTAGGTACGACATATAATCATCCCACCTCAAACCTCTACCACAGATGTGTGTAATGGTGAAGCTCCTAGGGTTCGATCTAAAATTGCATATATTCATTCAGTAGTGTGAAAAAACACCACCTTCTGGCTATGGTGTGTGGTATCAATACGCTACACTTATTTCAAACTCTCTCAAGAGGTTATCCGACACCTCCAAAGCATTCCTCCAGACCCGCAGACTGAGGTAATGTGAAGTGTGTGAAATTGTCGAGTGATTGAAGCAGTCTGTCACCTGCACAGGAGGGGGGTGAAGGGAGTTGGGGAGGAGAGACATATGACCCCACTACCTAATGCCAACACTGGTCACTTAAGCGCGGAACGTCCGAGAGTACGCATGGGTGGGTCTACCACCCTCACTCCCATGCAGCCGAAGGTACTGGGGGTGCGCGACTGGCTCCTGTTGTTACTACGCCCTGGTGCAAACCTCAGGTCAATGTGGGCATTATACACTTCGCTCTAGAAGCAAGCTAGATGTGAGGGTGAAGGGGGGAGGGAGAGAGAGAGAGAGAGAGAGAGAGAGAGAGAGAGAGAGAGAGAGAGAGATCCACACACTGTTTACAGAAAAAAAACATTGTCACACACCATTTGATGGTGAGATGTCCCCACAGCTAACACGACCCTGTCTGGCGTCTAACTCATCACCGTCATTGAACACCGCCGACACAAACTGGATTGGGTAAGAGAAAAGTTAAACGGTTCTTTCCTTACATAAAACAGACATTCTTTAAAAAAAATAATGTCTCCCTCCACTATCACACACAAACCAGACGCCTGATCCTCTCGCCCCCTTTCCCCTCCTTCTCCCCCCCATACCCAGCTTAAGAGCCTGGTCTCCTACCCTCTCGGGATGGGAGGCCCCTCCCTCCTCAACATATCCTTGCCAGGTATGGGGGGGGGGGCTCCCTCCTCTACATAACTACATACTCACATCTATCTATCACTCCTCACACAGGATTATCTCTACGGCACATACTCATACATATTCATCTACTACTATTCCTCTCCTCTTAAACATTCTTCTACCTTTACTCTCCCTACATGACCATATACCACCACATAACCCACCCGCACACACTCCAACACGACCTATACCACTTGATTGACAGTTGAGAGGCGGGATACACACACACACACACCAAAGATACACACACACACACACACAGTAACACACACACACACACACACACACACACACACACACACACACACACACACACACACACACACACACACACACACACACACACACACACACACACACACGTCTTACGTCTTCGGCATATGCGAGGCTGGCGAACATCAGAAGAGCATTCAGGAACCTGTGTAAGGATTCATTCAGAACCTTGTATACCTCATATGTAACCCCAATCCTGGTGTATGCGGCCCCAGCATGGAGCCTGTCACTTGTCAAGCACAAGACGAAGCTGGAAAAAGTTCAGAGGTATGCCACTAGACTAGTCCCGGAACTAAGAAGCATGAGTTACGAGGAAAGGCTGCGAGAGATGTCCCTTACGACACTAGAAGTCACAAGAGTAAGGGGATACATGATCACTACCTACAAAATCCTCAGGAGTATTGACAAGGTAGACAATAATAAACTATTTAACACTGGTGGTAGGCGAACAAAGGGGAACACAGGTGGAAACTGAGTACCCAAATGAGCTACAGGGTCGTTAGAAAGAACTTTTACAGTGTCAGAGTAGTTAACAGGTGAAATGCATTAGGCAGTGATGTGGTGGAGGCTGACTCCATACACAGTTTTAAATGTAGATATGATAGAGCCCTGTAGGCTAAGGAATCTGTACACCAGTTGATTGACGGTTGAGAGGCGGGATCAAAGAGCCAAAGCTCAACCCCCGCAAGCACAAATAGGTGAGTACACACACACACACACACACTGTCAGAAAGCCTTTGACACAGTACCCCATAAAAGGCTGTTACAAAAGTTGGAGCAACAGGCAGGAGTAAAAGGTCAGGTGCTCCAGTGGATAATGGAGTATCTAAGCAACAGGAAACAGCGAGTTACTGTGAGGGGAGAGACATCAGAGTTGCGAGATTTCACCAGCGGAGTCCCACAGGGCTCTGTACTTGGACCCATCCTGTTTCTAATATATGTAAATGGTCTTACTGAGAGTATAGACTCATTCCTCTCAATGGTTGCTGATGATGCAAAAATTATGAGAAGAATCAAAACAGATGAAGATAGACAGAGATTACAGGATGACCTGGACAAATTGGAGGAATGGTCTAGAAAATGGCTACTAAAGTTCAAGTCAGGAAAGTGTAAAATAATAAAATTAGGCGAAGGGAGCAGAAGGATAAACACAAGGTACCATCTAGGAGGTGAAATCCTGCAAGAGTCAAAGAGAGAGAAAGATCTGGGGGATGATATCACACCGAACCTGTCCCCAGAGGCCCACATTAAAAGGATATCATCAGCGGCATAAGCTAGGTTGGCCAACATAAGAACTCCCTTTAGAAACTTGTGTAAGGAATCGTTCTTTATCGTACCCTCCCATCCCTGTACACCACTTTTGTCAGACCAATCCTGCAATATGCAGCTCCAGCCTGGAATCCATATCTAGTTAAACACAAGACAAAGTTAGAGAAGATATAGCGGTATGCCACCAGACTCGTCCCGGAACTGAGAGGAATGAGCTACGAGGAAAGGCTAAAGGAGCTGAACCTCACGTCCCTGGAAAACAGGTGAGTAATGGGAGACATGATAACCACCTACAAAATTCTCAGGGAAATTGACAGGGTGGACTAAGACAAACTCTTTAGCATGGGTGGAAAACAAGCAAAGGGGACACAGGTGGAAACTTAGTACCCAGATGAGCCACAGAGACGTTAGAAAGAATTTTTTATTTTTTCAGTGTCAGAGTAGTTAATAAATGGAATGCACTAGGAAGTGATGTGGTGGAGACTGACTCCATACACAGTTTCATATATAGGTATGATAGAGCCCAGTAGGCTCAGGAATCTGTTCACCAGTTGATTGACGGTTGAGAGGCGGGACCAAAGAGACAAAGCTCAACCACCACAAGCACAACAAGGTGAGTACACAAACACACACACACACACAAGCTTGAAGGAAATGGATGGACAGGAATCTTGGTTTAGGGATACTGTCGGAAATCCGACACACATAAAAACATAGTGTCCCCTTAAAGTATCCCCTTAAAGAATAGAGAATGGGTGATTCCGTGACGTCATCGACGACACGTATTTACATTACCTAAATTCTGTTTATACTACAGTCTAGTGTTTAAATTTAATAAAAAAGTGTTCACTAGGATATGATTACTAACATCAAAATAAATCATGACTCCCTTGTTACTGTAAAATTAAATCTAGTAGTGGAACCACCAAAACATTGGAGGGAGCAGCGTCACTTACACATCCGAACAACAACAACACGCTGTAGAGAGTCGTCTTAGAAGCTGATTTAACTAGTTAGACACCCAGATTACGTGTCAACAAGCGAGCAACCAGCAACACAGCCTCTCAACAACCACAGCAACGACAGTATCCGTCTTACCAAGTATTTTTCTTTAATTTATGCACATTTTATTCATAAATAGGTAGGCGGTTATGATGTGGGTGAACCCCCAACAAGAAGTACGTTTACACAATTTATCACCCTCATATTCCATGTCTTACCTGTACTTATATGTTTAGAGAAACATTATTAATTCTTTAAACTCGGCAGGTAATTGTGATTTGGAGTAACAAGAAGCTGAGCAGACAGTTGGGCCTTACACAAATATTACCTAGCTGTATGCCAAGTCTTGTATGTCCACCAAACAGCCGCCATTACGTGGCACTCAGAGGCACAGGACCCCACATATCTTTGATGCAACAATTACACAGCCTTAGCAGGCCCCTTCTACAGGAACAGCTAAGCCCTCTCTTTGCATACTGTAGAAGTAGTGCTCATAATTATTAATTAATCATTGCCATAATAATAGTTGATTAGACCACGATATGTGGTATGATATAATTATATTTATAAGGTAAACAATTTGTAGTTTAAGAAGGAGCCATCTCAAAGTGGTTTAAGTTGCAAATTGTCCCCCCAAATTATGTGAGATAATTTCCGGTAGTTGAATCAGTACATACAGTTCACTCACTTAATTACTTACTCACTTAGAAAATTATCTTATTAAAGTCAGTTTAAAAAAGAGAATAGCTGCCAGGATTTTTCCCACAGATACAATCGAACACATATGGAGTGAATTCAGGGAAGGACTGAGGGCTATGAAGGAGACAGAATCCAACCTGCAGGATGAGCTGAAGGCAGCAAAGGATGAAATAAAAAGCCTGCAAGAAAATCCTACCCAGCACCAGATGCAACCCATCCTGCAGAGTGATGATAATTTTCCTGTTGAGGGGAATCATACAATACAATCCTCACTTGCAGAGTTGCTTAAGAAGAACCTTGAATCTAGGTCTGCAGTAAGAGAAGTTGCCATGGAAGTGGCTTCTTCTCAGGAAGCAGCTAGATGCACAAGCCGGCTGATAGAGAGAAAAAGAGCAGTAGTAGTAGCAGCAAAAACATAGTTACCGAGATCCTTAAAGAGGTAAGGATAGAGGGAACTAACCAAAATGTTGAAAAGGTTTTCAGGCTTGGAAAGTACAACAAGGACAGAGACTGAATGATAAAGGTGGTATTCATGAACGAGAACACAAAAGAGGAACTGTTAGCAAGGAAATAGCGGTCTAGCAAATGTACAGAAGTTCAAAAAAGTATTCCTGCACAGGTATATGACAAGAGAAAAGAGAAGGCGGGCAGCAGAAGCGAGGAGGGAGCACAGGGAGAGAGAAAGGAATCAGGGAACCACAACTCCAAACCCTACAATCCCAGAGGGGAGTGTAGAACCCTCCTCAAAAAATGCAACAGCCACAGGGAGTGGAGCACCACCCCCACATTCAACCCAACAGACACCCCACCTGCCCCATCCCCTGACAGCCCCCCACGAAGTACCCACCTAGGGCACCCTCCCCCACTCACCCCCCCTCCTCCCACTACCCCCCTCTCCCCAGGACCTCCCATCTCCCCTATTCTCCAAGCCCCTCCTTTCTCTCATATGCCCTCCCATCTCTCCCACCCCCAAGCCCTCCATTCTCCCCCACCCCCTAAGCCCCCCACTCTCCCCCACCCCACCTAAACTTTCCCCTCTTCACCACTCCCCTACATCCTCCCCTCTTTCTCACCCACCTCAGCCTTCCCTTTCCCCTCATGCACCCCCCAAGCCCTCCCCCCTTTTCTGGCTCCCTCTTTCTCCCCCCATCCTTCCAATCCTCTCCTCCCCCCATGTCCCCCCAAACCTCCCCGTCTCCCACGCCCCCCAACCCTCCCCTTCTCACACCCCCCAACCCTCCCCCTTTCACTCTCCCCCTGCCCTCCCCCTCTCCCACACCACCCCAAGCACTTCCTCCTCCACCAGTCTTCCCATACCAGATCCTCCCAGCCCCTGCTCACCTCAGATCCCACAGGTCCCCCCTGAGGAGAAACAGATGAGAGTCAGTTTCCGGGTAATGTACTCGAACATAGATGGGATCACAAGCAAGGCAAGTGAACTAAGGAAAAGAGCACAAGAAGTGAACCCAGATTTAATCGAACTCACTTAGACAAAACTCTCAGGAATCGTAACGAATGCCGTGTTTCCCCAGGAGTACACAGTAATAAGGAAAGAGAGGGAAGGTAGGGGAGGAGGCGGAGTGGCCCTACTAATGAGAAAGGAATGGAGTTTCAAGGAAATGGCTATCCCGGACTGTGAGGGTTTCAGAGACTATATAGCAGTCACCATGACAATGGGAGGACCAAGAATAGTAGTAGCAGTGATATATAACCCTCCACCAAATGACAGACGACCCAGTCAAGAGTATGACAACAACAACATGGCAGTTAACACTATAATTGAGAGGGCAGCCTCTGCTGCCTGTAGAAATAGATCCCACCTGCTCATCATGGGGGACTTCAACCATGAAAGAATTTATTGAAAGAACAAGGAACCACATGGAGGCGAGGATACGTGAAGACAAAACTATTAGAGGTGGTGACTAGAAACTTTGTAACCCAGCATGTAAGAGAACCCACAAGGATGAGGGGAAATGACGAACCAGCGAGACTCGACCTAGTTTTCTCTCTGAACGACTCCGACAAAAGAGAAATCGGCTTTGAGACCCCAGTAGGAATGAACAACCACTGGCGTTTGAGTACCTGATTGAAGAAGGGTTATTGGACTCGAGCAGGGGTACTGAAAAATAAAGGCTGACATTCCGAAAGGGAAACTTTGAGGAGATAAGAAAATTCCTAACAGATATAGCATGGGGACCAGAGCTCAGGGGAAAGGCGGCCCAAGACATGATGGACTATATCACGCAGAAGTGCAATGAAGCAGCAATCAAGTTTGTCCCAGTCCAAAAGGAAAACAGTGAAATGAAGATGAGAAACCCATGGTTTAATCAGAAATGTAGGCTAGCTAAGCAACAAAGTAAAAGGGTGTGGAGAAACTATATGAATAACAGGACAGTTGAGAACAGAGAAAGATACCAGAGTGCCAGGAATGAATATGTCAGGATGAAAAGAGAGGCAAAAAGATAATACGAAAATGACATCGCAAGAAAGGCAAAGATTCAGCCTAAATTGCTGCACAGCCACATCAGGAGAAAAACAACAGTAAAGGAACAGATTATAAAATTATGGATAGGGGCAGGAGGATTCACTACAAACAACAAGGAAGTGTGTGAGGAACTGAATAAGAAATTCCAAGAGGTCTTCACCTTAGAGCAAGGAGAAATTCCAGAGATAAGAGATGGAATAGTTAACCAGGAACCACTGGAAGAGTTTGAGATTACCAGTGGGGAAGTAAGGAAGTGCTTACTAGAGTTGGATGTAGCAAAGGCCCAGATGGAATCTCCCCTTGGATACTAAAAGAAGGTGCAGAGGAAATGTGCCTGCCACTCTCCATAGCGTATAACAAATTACTGGCAACAGGGGAACTGCCAGAAATTTGGAAAGCAGCTAATGTAGTCGTAATATATAAGAAAGGAGGCACTGAACTACAGGCCAGTTTCCCTAACCTGCATACCATGCAAGCTGATGGAGAAGATTGTGCAAAGAAAGCTAGTGGAACATCTGGAGCGAAGGAACTTTGTAACACATCATCAACATGGTTTCAGGGATGGCAAGTCCTGCCTCACAGGGTTACTTGAATTCTACGACCAGGCAACAAAAATAAGGCAAGAAAGAGAAGGGTGGGAAGACTGCATATTTTTGGATTGCCAGAAAGCCTCTGATACAGTACCACACAAGAGGCTAGTGAGAAAGCTGGAGATGCAGACTGGAGTGAAAGGAAAGGTACTCCATTTGATAAAGGAGTATCTAAGTAACACGAGACAATGAGTCAATGTGAGGGGTGAGGTCTCAGATTGGCGAGACGTTACAAGTGGAGTCCCGCAGGGGTCAGTCCTTGGACCTATACTGTTTCTGATATATGTAAATGATCACCCAGAGGGTATAGACTCGTTTATCTCAATGTTTGCTAATGGTGCAAAAATTATGAGGAGGATAGAAACAGGATGATAGTAGGAGGCTACAAGATGACCTAGACAGACTGAATGAATGGTCCAACAAATGGCTGCTAAAGTTTAACCTGAGCAAATGCAAAGTTATGAAACTACGCGGTGGAAACAGGAGGCCAGACACAGGATACAGAATAGGAGGTGAAGTACTTAATGAAACGGACAGAGAGAAAGATCTAGGAGTTGATATCACACCAAACCTATCTCCTGAAGCCCATATAAAAATAATTACGTCTGCGGCATATGGGAGGCTGGCTAACATCAGAACAGCCTTCAGGAACCTGTGTAAGGAATCGTTCAGAATCTTGTATACTACATATGTAAGACCAATCCTGGAGTATGCGGCCCCAGCATGTAGCCCGTACCTTGTCAAGCACAAGACGAAGCTGGAAAAAGTTCAAAGATATGCCACTAGACTAGTCCCAGAACTAAGAAGCATGAATTACGAGGAAAGGCTGCGGGAAATACACCTTACGACACTGGAGGACAGAAGAGTAAGGGGGAGACATGATCACTACCTACAAAATCCTGAGGGGAATTGACCGGGTAGACAAGGACAGACCCTCTCTTACGGCCCTCTCGGGACGCAACGGGGTTCTTACTCTGATGTCGTTAGAGGAAGATATATATATCCGACCCCAAGCCAGTAGAGGCTTTCAAGGGATGCGATCCGTGACGCAAGTAACTTAAAGGGAGTAGGGAAAGAAAGGTAAGAACTTAATATAATATAATCTTCACCATCACCATTTAAATATATAAAATAATAGAGTACACAAGGGGGAGGGGTATTAACACTTTACAAAGGGGATCATGCACAAACTAGTCTTCTGCTGAAGACTCTTGATTAAGAAGCTAGGTGCCGAGTCCGCGGTGCTTTCTTCGTGGCCTCAAGGCGTGTCTTCTGGAACGCCGAGCCTACCCTGGCCACAGGTCAGCCAAAACACAGGTCCACTGGGGGCACCGTCGTGGAGGCCGTCAACCACACGTCCAGCAGGTCTGCTGGCAGGTACTGAGCCACCAAGGCTGGTACGGCCACTCCACGAACGATAAAAGGGGTACGCCCTAGACAGGAGTCTCGTGTGATATCACCAATCACCCTCCTGTCCTCAATACCCCAGTGGATTATCGTCTCCAAACGTCGGTCCCGGGTAAATCCGTTCACTGCCACTCCACTGGCAGGCTTAACACACCACAGTGTTCTTCCGGGGGGACGACGTCACAACAGCTGCAGCAAACTTCACAGTATGGAGACTGGCTGCCTCGGGTAGACTGACTCCACCTTCAACACAGTGGTCCCAAGTCGGCTCTGTAAGCAGACACGTCATTAATAACCGGGACACTAATACACCACACTCACAGGCTCAGATACAAACGCCCGACATATCCACTCCATAGATGGCGCTGTCGTCGGAGCACCACCTCACCAGAGGTCAGGAGCGGCGGTGTTGAGCGCTGAACCAGACTGGAAACTGGTCCTCGAGGCCAGTACACGCTGTCCTCACTAGGTGTCGTCGTTCGTTTGGCGGGGGTTTCGGGAGCTGACCCACAGATGGCGTGTTTGTCACTGCTCCAGGCACGGACGCTGGATCCGGGTTCGTAACACTATTCAACATTGGTGGTACGCGAACAAGGGGACACAGGTGGAAACTGAGTACCCACATGAGCCACAGGGACGTTAGAAAGAACTTTTTTAGTATCAAAGTAGTTAAGAGATGGAATGCATTAGGCAGTGATATGGTGGAGGCTGACTTCATACACAGTTTCAAATGTAGATATGACCGAGCCCAGTAGGCTCAGGAATCTGTACACCAGTTGATTGACAGTTGAGAGGCGGGACCAAAGAGCCAAAACTCAACCCCCACAAGCACAAATAGGTGAGTGCAAATAGGTGAATACACACGCACACACACACACACACACACACACATTCACACGACTCCGACATAAGAAAAATCGGGTTTGAGGACCTAGTAGGAATGAGCGACCACAGTGTACTGGTGTTTGAGTACTTGATTGAAGAAGGGTTATTAAACTCGAGGAGGGATACCGAAACCAAAAGGTTAGCATACCGAAAGGGAAACTATGAGGGGATAAGAAAATTCCTAACAGATATAGCATGGGAAACAGAGCTCAGGGGAAAGACGGCCCAAGATATGATGGATTACATCACACAGAAGTGCAAGGACGCAGCAAACAAGTTTGTCCCAGTCCAAAAGGAAAACAGAGAAATGAAAATGAGAAACCCATGGTTTAATCAGAGATGTGGGCTAGCTAAGCAGCAAAGTAAAAAGGCATGGAGAAACTATAGGAATAACAGGACACTGGAGAGCAGAGAAAGATACCAGAATGCCAGGAATGAATATGTCAGGATGAGAAGAGAGGCAGAAAGACAATACGAAAATGACATCGCAAGCAAGGCAAAGACTCAGCCTAAATTGTTGCATAGCCACATCAGGAGAAAAACAACAGTAAAGGAACAGGTTATGAAATTAAGGATTGGGGCGGTGCCTAAATTGTTGCATAGCCACATCAGGAGAAAAACAACAGTAAAGGAACAGGTTATGAAATTAAGGATAGGGGCGGAAGGATTCACTACAAATGACAAGGAAGTGTGTGAGGAATTGAATAAGAAATTCCAGGAGGTCTTCACCTTAGAGCAAGGAGAAATTCCAGAGGTAAGTGTGGGAATAGCCAACCAGGAACCACTGGAAGAGTTTGAGATTACCAGCGGGGCAGTAAGGAAGTGTTTACTAGAGTTGAATGTGATAAAGGCTATAGGCCCAGATGGAATCTCCCCTTGGGTTCTAAAGGAAGGAGAAGGAGAACTGTGCCTACCACTCTACATAGTGTATAACAAATCATTGGCAACAGGGGAACTGCCAGATATTTGGAAAGCAGCTAACGTAGTCCCGATATACAAGAAAGGGGATAGACAGGAGGCACTGAACTACAGGCCAGTGTCCCTAACCTGCATACCATGCAAGCTGATGGAGAAGATTGTGCGAAAAAAACTAGTGGATCATCTGGAGCGAAGGAACTTTGTAACACAGCATCAACATGGTTTCAGAGATGGCAGAGATTTCATGGTTTCAGAGAACCCTGTGAGGCAGGTCCTGCCTCACAGGGTTACTTGAATTCTACGACCAGGCAACAAAAATAAGGCAAGAAAGAGAAAGGTGGGCAGACTGCAAATTTTTGGATTGTCAGAAAGCCTTTGATACAGTGCCACACAAGAGGCTAGTGCGAAAGTTGGACACGCAGGCTGGAGTGAAAGGGAAGGTACTCCGGTGGATAGAGGAGTACCTAAGCAACAAGAGACAACGAGTCTGTGTGAGGGGTGAGGTCTCAGATTGGCGAGACGTTACAAGTGGAGTCCCGCAGGAGTCAGTCCTTGGACCTAAACTGTTTCTAGTATATGTAAATGATCTCCTAGAGGGTATAGATTCGTTCCTCTCAATGTTTGCCGACGATGCAAAAATTATGAGGAGGATTGAAACAGAGGATGATAGAAGGAGGCTACAAGATGACCTAGATAGACTGAGTGAATGGTCCAACAAATGGCTGTTGAAGTTCAACCCGAGTAAATGCAAAGTAATGAAACTAGGCAGTGGAAACAGGAGGCCAGACACAGGATACAGAATAGGAGATGAAGTACTTAATGAAACAGACAGAGAGAAAGATCTAGGAGTTGATATCACACCAAACCTGTCTCCTGAAGCCCACATAAAGAGAATAACGTCTGCGGCATATGCGAGGCTGGCTAACATCAGAACGGCGTTCAGGAACCTGTGTAAGGAATCATTCTGAATCTTGTACACCACATATGTAAGACCAATCCTGGAGTATGCGGCCCCAGCATGGAGCCCGTACCTTGTCAAGCACAAGACGAAGCTGGAAAAAGTCAAAAGGTATGCTACTAGACTAGTCCCAGAACTAAGAGGCATGAGTTATGAGGAAAGGCTGCGGGAAATGCACCTTACGACACTGGAAAACAGAAGAGTAAGGGGGGACATGATCACAACCTACAAAATCCTCAGGGGAATCGACCGGGTAAACAAGGATGAACTATTCAACACTGGAGGGACGCGAAAAACGGGACACAGGTGGAAGCTGAGTACCCAAATGAGCCACAGAGACATTAGAAAGAACATTTTCAGTTTTTCAGAGTGGTTAGTAAATGGAATGCACTAGGAAGTGATGTGGTGGAGGCTGACTCCATACACAGTTTCAAATGTAGATATGATAGAGCCCAGTAGGCTCAGGAATCTGTACACCAGTTGATTGACGGTTGAGAGGCGGGACCAAAGAGCCAGAGCTCAACCCCCGCAATCACAATTAGGTGAGTACACACACACACACACACACACACACGCTTTTAAGGTTTTCAGGTTGGGCTGGTACAACAAGGACAGAAACCGACTTGTAAAGGTGGTGTTTACAAACGAAACCACGAAGGAGAATATTCTCGAAAGGAAGAGTCGACTGCAGCATGTGGAGGGATACAAGAAAGTATTCCTGCAGAGGGACAGGACGAAGGAGGAGAGAGCCAGGGCAGCAGAGGAAAGGAGGAAGCGCAGGGAGGGAGAAGCAAACCAGGAAATCACACCCCCCAACACAACAGTCCTTGAGACAAGAGGCAAACCCAAAACCAGCATCCCAGCAACACCAGAGGGGAGGGCATCCCCACCACCCTCCTCTGCATAGAAACCCTCCCTTCCCCTCACCCTACCTGCCCCCACCCAACTCTCCCTCCCCCCCCACCCCATTCTTACCCTGTCATCCCTTCCCCATTCCCATTATATTTCCCCTCCCACCTTTCCCCCCTCCCCCTTCATCCCATACCCTCCCTCTCCCTCCTCCCCCTCACCCTGTATCCTCCATGTCCCCCCCTATCTCCTTAACCCACACCCTACCTGTCCCAGCTTCCATGAAACCCCCACCCCTCACCCCAAACTCCCCTGAAACCCTGCAAACCACCTCACAGATCATCTCACCCACTGAAAAGCTTCCCACACCAGCAGAATGCTCGCCAAGAAAGGGAGAAGAAAATGAACTGAAGAAAGTGAGCTTCAAGGCAATGTACACTAACATAGATGGAATTACTAATAAAACAAGTGAACTCGGAGAATGGGCACTAGAAGAAAACCCAGACATAATAGCACTCACAGAAACAAAGCTAACAAACACCATAACAAACGCAGTGTTTCCACAGGGCTACTATGTAGTGAGGAAAGAGAGAGAAGGGAGAGGAGGAGGTGGTGTAGCTTTGCTACTAAATGAAGGTTGGAGTTTCGAAGAGATGGTAATTCAGAACTGTGAAGGTTTCAGTGACTACATATCAGGCACCATAGCAACTGGAGGACAGAAAATTATAGTAGTAGTCATATATAACCCCCCACCGAATGTCAGAAGACCCAGACAGGAATATGATAGAAACAACTTGGCCACCATCAATATAATAGAGAGAGCAGCTTCTGTGGCTAGCAGGAACAGATCCAGGCTACTAATCATGGGAGACTTCAACCATGGAAGGATAGATTGGGGGAACAGAGACCCACATGGAGGCCCAGACACATGGAGAGCTAAGCTGCTGGATGTGGCAACAAGAAACTTTCTAAGTCAACACGTCAAGGGACCGACAAGAACGAGAGGAGGGGATGAACCAGCCTTGCTTGATCTGATATTTACCCTAAATGAGTCGGATATAAGGGAAGTTAAGTTGGAAGCCCCCTTGGGAATGAGTGATCATAGTGTATTGAGCTTTGAGTACCTGGTTGAGCTAGGAATTTTCACCCCCTAAAAAGAACTGAGAAACAAAGGGCTGGCGTACCGAAAGGGAAACTACGAGGAGATGAATAAATTCCTATGGGATATACATTGGGACACAGAACTCGGAACCAAGTCTGTACAAGACATGATGGACTATGTCACCCAAAAATGTCAGGAGGCTGTAAGCAGGTTTGTCCCAGTCCAACAGGAAAAAAACAGAGAAGCAAAGGAAGAATCCGTGGTTTAATAGGGAATGTATGAAAGCAAAGGAGCTGAACAAAAGGGCATGGAGGAACTTCCGTAATAACAGAACACCAGAAAGTAGAAAGAGATACCAGAGAACCAGGAACGAGTATGTTAGTGTGAGAAGAGCAGCTGAGAAAAGGTATGAAAATGATATAGCTAATAAAGCCAAGACCGAACCAAAGCTACTACACAGTCACATCAGGAGGAAGACAACAGTGAAGGAACAGGTGATGAAACTTAGGGTGGGCGAGGACAGGTACACAGAGAATGACAAAGAGGTGTGTGAAGAACTCAACAAAAGGTTCCAGGAGGTCTTTACAATAGAACAGGGAGAAGTCACGGTGCTAGGAGAGGTGGCAGCAAACCAGGTGACCTTGGAATGGTTCGAAATTACAAGAGATGAGGTCAAGAAGCACCTATTGGAGCTGGATGTGAGAAAAGCTGTTGGGCCGGATGGAATCTCACCATGGGTATTGAAAGAGTGTGCAGGAGCACTTAGCTTGCCACTCTCCATAGTGTATAGTAGGTCACTGGAAATGGGAGACCTACCGGAAGTATGGAAGACTGCTAATGTAGTACCAATATTTAAAAAGGGTGACAGACAAGAGGCACTGAACTACAGGCCAGTGTCCTTAACTTGTATACCATGCAAGGTGATGGAGAAGATTGTGAGAAAAAACCTAGTAACACATCCGGAGAGAAGAGACTTCGTGACAACCCATTAACATGGGTTCAGGGAGGGTAAATCTTGCCTTACAGGCTTGATAGGATTCTATGATCAGGTGACAAAGATTAAGCAAGAAAGAGAAGGATGGGCGGACTGCATTTTTTGGACTGTCGGAAAGCCTTTGACACAGTACCCCATAAAAGGTTGATGCATAAGCTGGAGAAACAGGCAGGAGTAACTGGTAGGGCGCTCCAGTGGATAAGGGAGTACCTAAGCAATAGGAAGCAGAGAGTTATAGTGAGGGGTGCGACCTCAGAATGGCGGGAAGTCACCAGTGGAGTCCCACAGGGCTCTGTTCTTGGACCTATCCTGTTTCTGATATACGTAAATGATCTCCCAGAGGGTATAGACTCATTCCTCTCAATGTTTGCTGACGACGCCAAAATTATGAGAAGAATTAAGACAAAGGAGGACAGCTTGAGGCTTCAAGAAGACCTGGACAAGCTGCAGGAATGGTCGAACAAATGGATGTTAGAGTTTAACCCAAGCAAATGTAATGTAATGAAGATAGGAGTAGGAAGCAGGAGACCAGATACAAGGTATCACTTGGGAGATAAAATACTTCAAGAGTCAGAGAGAGAGAAAGACCTGGGGGTTGATATCACGCCAGACCTGTCCCCTGAAGCTCATATCAAGAGGATAACATCAGCAGCATATGCCAGGTTGGCTAACATAAGAACGGCCTTTAGAAACTTGTGTAAGGAATCTTTCAGAACATTATATACCACATATGTCAGACCAATCCTGGAGTATGCGGCTCCAGCATGGAGTCCATATCTAGTCAAGCATAAGACTAAACTGGATAAGGTTCAAAGGTTTGCCACCAGAATAGTACCCGAGCCGAGAGGTATGAGCTACGAGGAGAGACTACGGGAATTGAACCTCACTTCATTGGAAGACAGAAGAGTTAGGGGGGACATGATCACCACATTCAAGATTCTCAAGGGAATCGACAGGGTTGATAAAGACAGGCTATTTAACACAAGGGGCACACGCACTAGGGGACACAGGTGGAAACTAAGTGCCCAAATGAGCCACAGAGATATTAGAAAGAACGTTTTTAGTGTCAGAGTGGTTGGCAAATGGAATGCATTAGGAAGTGATGTGGTGGAGGCTGACTCCATACACAGTTTCAAGTGTAGATATGATAGAGCCCAGTAGGCTCAGGAACCTGTACACCTGTTGATTGACGGTTGAGAGGCGGGACCAAAGAGCCAGAGCTCAACCCCCGCAAGCACAACTAGGTGAGTACACACACACACACACACACACACGCGCGCAAGGAACCCTCCGCAAGCAGTTCAGCAGCCTCAGTGAGAGGAGTATAACCCCCACCTTCCACCCAATTGAAGTTCAACCTTCCCAAAACCTTACCAGCCCCCGTCTAAGTGCCCTCCTAAGCCACCCTCCCCCTGCTCCTCCTATTCCCAAGACATCCCATCTCCCCAACCCCCAAAAGCCCTCCTTTCTCCAAAATTCTCAACCCCTCCCATGTACCCCAACCCCAAAAACCCTCCCTTCTCCTCCACCCACCCAAGCCCTCCCTTCTCTCACAGCCTCCATCCTCTCCCACCCCCCAAGCCCTCCATTCTCCCTCATCCCTTCTAGCCCTCCCTTCTTCTCCACCTCCCTAACCCCCACCCACCCTTCTCACCCACCACCCCAAGCCCTCTCTCTCCCACCCTTCCCAATTCCTCCATTTTCCTCCATCCCACCATACCAGATCCCCCAGGTCCCCCTTTCTAGGCCCTCCCATCCCAGACCCTACCTGTTTCCCTACTCCAGTGAAATCAACAGAAACTGAGGATGGACAGAAGAGAGTCAGCTTCAAGGTGATGTACTCAAACATAGATTGGATTACAAGCAAGGCAAGTGAACTTCGAGAAAGAGCACAAGGCGTGAACCCGGATGTAATTGGACTCATGGAAACAAAACTCTCATGAATCACAACGAATGCAGTGTTTCCCATAGGACTACACTGTAATAAGGGAAGGAAGGGGAGGAGGAGGAGTTGCCCTACTGATGAGAAAGTAATGGAGTTTCGAGGAGATGGTTATCCCAGGCTGCAAGTGGTTCAGAGACTACATAATAGGCACCATGATGATGGGAGGACAAAGAGTAGTAGTAGCAGTGATATATAACCCTCCACCAAATGACAGAACACTCAGGGAAGAGTATGACAAAAACAATATGGTAGTTAACACTATAAATGAGAAGGCAGCCTCTTCTAAGTATAGTTAACGCTATTAATGAGAGGGCATCACATCTGCTCATCATGGGGGACTTCAATCACGGATGGATAGACTGGGAAAACAAGAAACCGCATGGAGTTGAGGAAACATGGAGAGCTAAACTATTCGAAAAGTGGCGAAAAGAAACATTTTAAGCCAGCATGTCAGGGGACCCACAAGAATGAGAGGCAATGAAGAACCAGCGAGACTAGACCTAGTCTTCACTCTGAACGATTCCGACATAAGGGAAATCAGTTTCGAAGCCCCTGTGGAAATAAGCGGTCACAGTGTCCTGTTGTTTGAGTATCTGGTCAAAGTAGGGTTAATGTACTTAAGGAAGGGACCAGTAAACAAAATGTTGAAATTCCGGAAGGAAAACTAAGAGGATATAAGAAAATTCCTAACAGATATAACATGGGAAACAGAGCTCAGAGGAAAGATGGCCCAAGACACGATGGACTGCATCATGCAGAAGTATAAGAAGACAACAGACAAGTTTGTTCCAGTCCTAAAGGAAAAAAACGAAATGCAAATGTGAAACCCATAGATTAATCAGAGTTGTAAGCTAGCAAAGCAACAAAGTACAAGGGAAATGGAGAAACGATAGAAATAACAGGACACTAGAGCAGCAGAGAAAGATAATAGAGTGCAAGGAATGAATAAGTCAGGGTGAAAAGAGAGGCAGAAAGACAATACGAAAATGACATAGCATGCAAGGCAAAGACTCAACCTAAATTGATGCACAGCCATATCAGGAGGAAAACAACAGTGAAGGAATAGGCAATGAAATTGAGGATAGGGACTGACAGATTCACTACAAACGACAAGGAAGTGTGTTAATAACTCATTAAAAAATTCAAAGATGTTTCACAGAGGAGTAATGAGAAGTTCTAGAGAGAAGAGAGGCAATATCGAATCAAGCACCACTAGAGGAGTTAATGGCGACCTGAATGCCCACCATCAGGCCTTATTCAACGCTCCTGCCAGGCCAGACCTCAAGGGCAGGCAGCTCTTCAATCTAATGCAAAACCGGGACCTCTCCTTCCAAGGCCCCCACTTTAAGACGTTCTTTGCGGGCAACCAGAGGGGCACCCCTGACATAGTGCTGACCAACAGAGATTGTGACCTGTTCCACTGCAGAGTAACCCCAGGCAAGAACGTGGGGTCGGATCACATCCCTGTGGTCACATCCCTCCAAGCAACCCCCTTCAGACATGTGGCACCATCCAGGCCCAGACTGGAAACCATACGTGCCCGCGAATATGACACCTTCCTTGCTGACGACCCCATCATTGAGTTCGACAACCTCCCAACCCAAACAATCGACCAAGCAGTAAACACCATCCACAACCGGATCCAGCTTGCAACCGAGGCCACTTGTGAAATATCCACCACAAGGACTTACCACCAATATAAGCCGACCCGAGAAATCAGAGGCAAAATGAATGAGTACCAGCGAGCCTGCCAAAGCCACTACCAAACTGGCCAGCCACCAGCGTTGACCCTACAAACACTCAGAAGAGAAACCATAGACCTTACGCTGACCCACAAGAGCCACATTTGGGGAACCCTAGTGAGACAGGCCAACCAGTACAAAAGGGAGCCGGGAACTTTCTGGCGCAAGATCAGACAGCTCCTGGGATCGGTTAACCCCAGCCTCACCCACCTTGTACACACATTCCTTGACGAAGATGAAGAGGAGCAACAAGAAAAAATAGAAGACCCGCAGGATCAGGCTGACCTCATGGGCGCAGTTTGGAAAAAGACACTCACAGCTTCAAACAGCAGAGCCTTCAACAACACTCACTTTGAACGTGTCAACCAATGGACAACAGAAAATGCCGCCTCCCTTAACAGCACCCCTCTGATTGACCTGACAACCCTAGAAGACGACCACCCTCTAACAAGACCCATAACTATGTTAGAGATGAGAGGAGTCATCAAAAGCACCAAAGATAAGGCCCCAGGACCATCAGGGATCAGAGCGCTGCAGATCAAACTTCTACCAGGCAATCTTCTGCAATCCATACTCAACCTAATCAACGCTATGCTGGCATCGGGTCACATTCCTGTAGCATTCAAGTCAGCCAAGATGATATTCATTCCCAAACCCAAGAAAGACCCCCACCAACCTGGCAACTACCGACCAATCTCCCTCTTAGACACAATAGGCAAGTGCTTTGAAAAAATCATGTCAAACCGTCTTAACTACTACATGGAGTACAACAACCTCTTCACAGAAAAGCAGTTTGGCTTTCGAGCACATAGATCAACCCAGCACGCAATTAACATCATCTACGACCCCGTAAGCTCAATTCGCAAGCAAAAACAGGTAGCTTTGATTGCGACGAGGGACGTTCACAAGGCCTTTGACAGCCTGTGGCACGATGGTCTTGTGTACAAATTAGCAGATTTACCAGCGCAAAACTGGACCCTCCTCAGGCTGATCAGAAATTTCCTTAAGAATAGGCAAATTACCCCCAGCTTCAAGGCAAAAGAGGCCGCAGCCTTCACCCCAACAGCTGGAGTCCCCCAAGGATCATGCTTGAGCCCAGTTCTCTTCAACATCTTTGTAAACGACCTGCCCCAACCAGAGTATAGGGATACCATTATCGTGCAATTTGCGGACGACGTGACACACGTAATAACATCTAACCCTAGCAGCCAAGCATGCAACTGTAACCCGTAAGGCAAACGTAGAACTAGCAAGGACTGCTAACTGGGAAAGGAAATGGAGGATCACCACTAACCCAGAAAAGATTCAATTAAGCACTGTCGGCTGTATGGCCTTCTCAATTGAAAATGAGAGGGGAATAAGAATCAGGGGTGAACCCATAGCCATCTCAAACTCCAACACAGTGCTCGGTTACAACTTCAACAGGCTACTCAACTCCTCCCAGTACGTATCCCAGAAGACAGAGATGGCCCGGGGCTCACTGGCGAGGCTCTTCCGTTTCAACCAAGCCCCATCCCACATCAAGCTCCACCTGTACAGAATGATCATAAGGCCTAGCTTGGAATACCCTTACGTTCCCCTGAACCTCACAAACAAATCCAACATGCTGAAGATCCAACGAGTACAAAACAAAGCACTTCGCTTTGCAGAGGGCCTGACTCTGAGGGACAGGGTAAGAACTGACCAAATCCATGAGACGCTCAACATGAAGCCAATGAACATTAGGCTCAGCTACCTGGCCAGAAGACAGCTGTACTGTATGAAGAACATGTATGTCCCAGACCCCGAAGATCCCTTCGTAGCAGAAAACACCACCAGCGACTACGAGATCCACGAACCACCACACAGAACCAGAAGAATCACTCTCCAACAAAAAGTGATCAGACACATCCATGATGAGGCCTTCCCAAGCCCTCAAATACTAAGCGGCCTGCCAGACGACCCAGATGAGTGGCCCATCCCAGACCCGATCTACACCAAATGAAGAATAAAGAAGAAAAAAAAATAAACAATTAATAAATAATAAAAAATAAATAAATAAATAAATAAATAAAAATAAATGAATAAATAAATAAATAAATAAATAAAAATAAATAAATAAATAAATAAAACACCTACAAAAAAATATAAAACCAAAAAACCATTTGTCGTGTGTTACGGCCCTCTCGGGACGCAACGGGGTTCTCACTCTGATGTTGTTAGAGTCAGATATAGATATCCGTTCCCAAGCCAGAAGTGGCTATCAAGGGATGAGATCCGTGACGCAAGTAACTTAAAGGGAGTAGGGAAAGAAAGCTAAGAACTTAATATTATAATTTTCACCATCACCGATTAAATATATAAAATAAAAGAGTGCACAAGGGGGAGGGGTATTAACACTTTACAAGGGGATTAATCCACAATCGATGTCTTCTGCTGAAGACGCTGGTGCCATAACTCTCGGTGCCGAATCCTTGGTGCTCTCTTCGTGGCCTCACAATTAATTCTCCAAAGAAGTGGAGCCTACCCTGGCCACAGGTCAGCCAAAACACGGGTCCACTGGGGGCACCGCCGTGGAGGCCGTCAACCACACGTCCAGCTGGTCTGCTGGCAGGTTCTGAGCCCACAAGGCTGGTACGGCCACTCCACGGACGATAAAAGGGGAACGCCCTAGACAGGAGCTTCGTGTGACACCACAAGTCACTCTCCTGTCTTCAGTACCCCAGTGGATGATCGTCTCCAACAGTCGGTCCCGGGTAAATCCTTTTACTGCCACTCCACTGGCAGGCTAACACACCACAGTGTTCTTCCGGGGGGGACGACGTCACAACAGCTGCAGCAAGGTTCAAGGTATGGAGACTGGCTGCCTCGGGTAGACTGACTCCACTTCCATCACAGCAGTCCCAGGTCGGCTCTGTAAGCAGACACGTCATCAATAACTGGGACACTAAAACACCTCACTTACGGGCTCGGGCACAAACATCTGACGTATCCAGTCCATAGATGGCGCTGTCGTCGGAGCACCACCTCACCAGAGGTCAGGAGCGGCTGTGTTGTGAGCTGTACAGGACTGGAAACTGGTCCTTGTGGCTGGTACACCTTGTCCTCACCAGGTGTCGTCGTCCGTTTGGCGGGGGTTTCGGGAGCTGACCCACAGATGGCGTGGTCGTTACTACTCCGTGCTCGGACGCTGGATCCGGGTTCGTAACATCGTGGCATCAGAAGTGTAACTATCCTGATGTTTCTAAGATTAGCCTCCTTCAGCCAACTCCATCGGCTCTAGTGCTTTAGGACACCAACAAGGTCACAAACACTAGCCCCCCCCCCCCAGCCAATGTACTGACACCCCAACATAACACATACGCAAACAAACAACACATACAAAAATGTCAACCCATGGTGAACAGGCCACCGAACTTTCAAACCTCCTCTCTCTCTACACCCGCATCCTCTTCCTGAATTTCATCTCCCCATCCCTCTACCTCCCCCATCCTTTCCATTCCCTATGGACATCAAGCCGAAGCCGTTACCAGTGGGGAGTTAGGGAATTATTTGCTTGAGTTAGATGTGATATAGACCCGAATGGAATCTCACCATGGATACTAAAGGAAGGAGCAGCAGCACTGTTCCTGCCACTCTACATGGTGTATAACAAATCACTGGTAACCGGTGTACTGGCAAAAATTTGGAAGACGGCTAATGTAGTCCCGATAAACACGAAGGGTGATAGACAGAAGGCACTGAACTACAGGTCAATGTCCCTAACATGCATACCATGCAAGTTGATGGAGAAGATTGAGCGAAAAAGATAGTGAAACATCTGGAGCGAAAGAACTTTGTTACACAACATCAACATGGGTTCAGGGATGGCAAATCATACCTCAAAGGATAAATTGAATTCTACGACCAAGCAACAAAAATCAGGCAAGAAAGAGAGGGGTAGGCAGACTGCATTTTTTTGGATTGCCTGAACGCCTTTGACACAGTATCACATAAGAGACTAGTGCACAAGTTGGTTATAGGCAGGAGTGAAAGGGAAGGTACTCCATTGGATAAGGGAATCTCTAAGCAACAGAAGACAGTGAGTTACTGTGAGGGGGAAGGTCTCAGAGTTCTGAGGCGTCACCAGTGGAATTCCAGAGGGATCAGTCCTTGGACCTAAACTGTTTCTGATATATGAAAATGATCTCCGAGATGGAATAGACTCGTTACCCTCAATGTTTGCTGATGATGCAAAAATTATGAGGATTAAGACAGAGGAAGATAGTATGAGGTGTCGGAAATCCGACACACATGTTAACATAGTATAGTTAGCCATTACCAAAGTTAAAGAAAATATGAGATTCCATGACATCATCACAACAAACCCATATTTACACATCACGTATATTTAAACTCCACAATTATTCCTTAAACCAAAGTCTAGTGTTTAAACTTAATAAAGTAATGTTGACTATGACTGGTTCTTCGATAATTATACCATAAACCACAGACTCTCTTGCTATGAATAAATTTGTTGATGCAGTGGATGCTAATGCCGCTAACCCTATAAATTCATAAAATTTATTTATTTATTTATTTATATACAAGAAGGTACATTGGGTTAGAGAGAATACATAGCATAGCATTTACAATCTTGTAAAGCCACTGGTACGCGCAGCGTTTCAGGCAGGTCCTTAATCTAACAGATAATTTTAAATAAGTAAATTCTAGCAGAATTAATAAAATGATAACAGATACATTGCAAGAAAAAAAATGAGATGAGAGAGAATAGTAAGTATATTAAAGCACATTGGTATATTAAAGCTCTGGTTGATACATTGACAACTTGATTAGTAATTTAAACAAGATTAACAGACACCGTACAACAGATTGATAGCACGTATAAGAAGACAGCAATAATCACAATGGTAAAGATGTTTGGATTTTGTACATAAAGATAGGGAGATTGGGTAGCAATAGATACAGTGCAATTTTAAAGCAACAAGGTAAAAAAAACTATGCAGATGAGATTAGGTACTTTTTAGTTTTGTTTTTGAATGACGCAAAAGTTGGACAGCTTTTCTATTCATTAGGGAGTGAGTTCCATAGACTGGGTCCCTTTATTTGCATAGAGTGTTTACACAGATTAAGTTTGACTCTGGGGATATCAAAGAGATATATATTTCTGGTGTGGTGATAATGGGTCCCATTACATCTGTCCAGGGAGAGTTTCAGAGCAGGATTTGCGTTTAAGAACAGGGTTTTGTAAATGTAATTGACACAAGAAAATTTGTGGAGTGAGATTATGTTTAACACATTAAGGGAGTTAAACAAGGGGGCTGAGTGTTGTCTGAAAGCAGAATTTGTTATTATTCTGATAGCAGATTTTTGCTGGGTGATGATGGACTTGAGGTGGTTTGCAGTGGTTGAACCCCATGCACAGATACCATAATTAAGATAGGGATAAATTAGTGCATAATATAGAGAGATGAGAGCAGAGTTAGGTACATAATATCTGATTTGGGAGATTATCCCAACTGTTTTAGAGACTTTCTTAGTTATGTGTTATATGTGGGTGCTGAAGTTGAGTCTCTTGTCTAGGAATAGGCCAAGAAACTTTCCATCATTTTTATTACTAATGTTTACATTATCTATCTGAAGCTGAATTGCATTTGTAGATTTGCATCCAAATAAAATGTAGTAGGTCTTTTTTATGTTAAGTGTTAGTTTAGTGGTTGACATCCATAAGTGGACTTTTTTTAGTTCATTATTAACAACATCATTTAGTGTATGTGGGTTGGGGTTAGAGTAGATGAGGGTAGTATCATCAGCAAACAAAATAGGTTTCAGAATGTTAGAGACATTAGGCAGATCATTGATGTATATAAGAAATAGGAGAGGTCCCAAGATGCTGCCCTGTGGCACTCCAACGGTTATTGGTAGAGTGGGAGAGGTTATATTATTGATGGTTACACATTGGGGTCTGTCACTAAGATAGGATTGGATATAGTCCAGTGCATGGCCTCGGATTCCATAATGATGGAGTTTACGTAAGAGGTAATTGTGATTAACAGTGTCAAAGGCCTTTCTCAGATCAATGAAGAGTCCAATCGGAAACTCATTTTTGTCAAGGGCTGAGTAAATTATATCAAGGGGACTAATAATTGCATCGTTGGTACTCTTTTGGAAGCGGAAGCAAAACTGACAGGGGCTAAGAAAGTCGAATTTTACGAGATAGGAGTAGAGCTGTTTGTAGAAAAAAATTTCAAATATTTTTGATAGGATGGGTAGGTTTGATATTGGTCAATAATTGTTTATGTCTGCCGGATTACCTCCTTTATGAACTGGCGTTACTTTTGTTTTTTTAAGAATAACAGGGAAGATATGACACTCAAGGAATTTGTTGAACAGCAGAGCTATAGGTGGCGCAAGGGCGTGGGAGGCGCTCTTGTATACAATGGATGGGATTTCACTGATGTTCCCAGCCTTGGTTTTTAGTGAGTGTATGATGGACACAACATCTGTCGGGCTGACTGGTGAAAGAAGAAGAGAGTTTGGATAGCTGCCTGAGAGATATGTGTCTGAGTCTGTGGGATTTTACTGGCAAGGTTACCACCAACCGATGAAAAGAAGCTATTAAATTCATTTGCCATTTCTAAATCAGTTGACGGTGTAAAGCCATCCTTAGAGAGTGTTATCTGGTTGTGGGAGTGTTGTTTTGTTCCTAGGATATTAGAGATGGTATACCATGTGCTTTTCATATTGCCTTTTGCTTCTTTGAATCTAGTCTCATAATATGAAAGTTTGGTTTTTCTTATGATACTGGTAAGCACTGATGAGTACCTTTTAACTACTTCCTTTGTAACTAGCCTAATCCTAAATTTCTTTTCATATTCATGCTTTTTGTTGATTGATTTGATTATGCCACTTGTAAGCCACGGATTGTTTTTTCTTTTGTCAGTTACTTGTTTGGTAAGGAGGGGACAGTGAGTGTTGTAGAGTCTTAGAGTTTTGGAGAGAAAGAGGTTAGTTAATGAGTTTATATCCTGTGTATTATTGAATTCAGATTCCCAGTTAATATTGTGAAGTGCATTAGAGATTGCCTAAAGCTGATTCACTGTGTTGCCTGAATAAGAGTTTCTTGCTTTCTGGTGGTATTGTATCCATGTTTGCTATGAGGAAGGTAGGATAGTGGTCAGTTATTCTATCATAGATTACCCCAAATGTAAGGGGAGCTGTCATATTAGTCCATAAGTGATTCAAGGTAGTGGCAGATGTTTGAGTGACTCGGGTGGGCTTGGTGATTGTGGGGATTAGCATGCAGGAGTGCATGCTGTTACGGAAATAGTCAACGTGAGAGTTATTTTGAAAACCCTGGTCAATATTGAAGTCACCTCCTAGAATGATGTGATTTTTGTTGAGATTGTTATTTATGATAAGATTCCTTACGTTGTCTGAGAATGAAGCTATGTTGGTATTAGGAAATCAAAAGATGGTACCGATAGTCAGGGAAGGTTTAAGGGATTTACTGGAGAACTTGGCAAAGGTATATTCACAATAGTCGTCTCTATCACTAATGACACTATTGCAGATGAAGGTATCTTTGTAATATATTGCTGTGCCACCTCCCTTTTTATTAGGCCTGCAGTTATGAATGGCTTTATAACCAGCTAAGTTGTAGAGTTGGGTATAGTCTTTACTTAGCCAAGTTTCTGTTAAAATGATGAATGATAATTTAGTACCTAGTGCTGTGAGTAGTGCATTTATATCATCAAAATGTTTGCCAAGTGACCTAACATTTTGGTTGTAAACTGATAAGCAGGTGCTATTTAAGAGTTTGTTTTTTGCAAGATTTGCTGTGTAATACCTGCAATAATGATGATCAATGTGCTGATTTGTGTGGATATGAGACAGAAGATTTCGATCAGGATCAATATCAGTAAGCATATAGATGCAATAATGTCACGATACAATAAGATAAGCAATTATAAGAACAAGTTAAATACTAAATCTGCTGTAAATAGAAAATAATTGTAGCAAAACACAACAATAAATGTAAGTACACAAAAAATCGAAACAATTTGAAGTTGAGTAAAGATCACCGTAGATAGTCAGGAAGGATACAGAAGTTAGGTTAAGAGAGAAGAAAAAATCAGTAGACTGACAAGAATAATATATAGCAAAAAATAATGAGACAAATAATAATCGTAAAGTAAAAATAATCTTAAAAATAAATTAGTTAATATAGCTTAGTTGTGAACCTATAATTAGTATGAACTTAAGAAAACAAAATGAGCTCAATAATTAATTACAACAAATGATGTATAAATCAAATTACAATTAAATATAAAAATTTAAAAAAAAATTAAAAATAACAGGGTAAGATTATATTTATGAGCAAGATTTTACTAAGACACTGAGGTAGATGCTTACATAAATACTAAGTCTGCTATAATTAGATAATTATTATAGTAAAACACAACAATAAATGCAAGTATACAAAAAAAATGGAACAATTAGAAGTAGAATAAAGAACACTCGATACCCATGAAGGATACACAAGTTTGGTGGAGAAAACAAAAAATCACTAGAGACTGTCAAGATGAATATAAAAAAAAATTAGACAAATGATAATTGTAAAGTAAAATAATCTTAAAGATAATTAATTTTATTTATCTTAGTTTTTAACCTATAATTAGTATGAACTTAGTTAAGAAAACAAAATGAGATTAATAATTAATTTCAATAAATGACATAGATCAGTACATTTAAATTTAAAATTAAAAAGAATAGGGTAAAATTAGATTTAAGAGTAAAATTTTACAATGATACTGAGGTAGATGTTTGCATAAGTGCTTGGAGACTTGATTGAATACTTAGGAACTTATAAGTATGAGAGAACATTAGGTAAATGGTAAGGCAGAGACAACACCTTGGACAAGGTTAGATTAAGTTAGGTTAGGCTCAGGCACTCAAAGAGTTATTTTCAGTATTGGCATTGGTCGGGTTCAGGTTTTCAGATATACCACAATCACTAAAGAAGGCCAGTAGTTGTTGGTCACACTTAATTTCATTGATTAAATTCATATCTCCCAGAGCACCATGGCACAAAGTCTTCTATGAACGCATGATTGTTACAATAAAACGATTTCTCTTAGGAAAACCCTACACCGCCAAAAGATTGACATGCTGAAGCTCTAAACCGTTGTCATAGAAATGGAAGCTCGAGTTAACAACTGACTGCTTACCTACCTGTTATGAATCCATATACTTGATTCTAACATTTATCATGATAAACATGTATGTTCATTATTCTTCTTCAGTTATTTTAAATTAAACATTATACCCATTTGTTTTGTAATATACATGTTTGAATTATTTGTAGCATGCTGTAGTGTGCTTGTAAGAGATGTTATTATTGTTGAGTTAGGGGTGACGACGATCGTGGGATCGAATGTGCCCCGACGTACCCGGCAATGGTTAATCACGAAGCCCGGAAAGGTGAAACGTCAAACCAAATTGCGAACCAAGTGATGCCAATCATAGGAAACTAATATGCCATGCGGGAAAGAAACACAGACAAGCAGATGATTGGGAAGCCCCAGGAGTCACTCAGGTTGACAAGCACCGGCACCGCCCCACACAAAGAACACTGAGAAGCAAAACCAAAAACTAAAAGGCAAAAGTCATCCAGTGTCCTCCGGGAGAGCAGAAGCCAGTCGCCCACCACGGCTGAGGGCACACCAGGAGCCCACCAAGACTCTCCAACCCCCGGCACCTCTCGGCCATGCAGGCCCCAGAACACCGTCACCCCGCCGGGAGAACAAGCGAGAACACGTAAAAATTTATCAACAATCCCATGATCCAAGGCGATATGAGCGCCAGGTGTCGTACAACCGGATCGTTGAATAGGGATGCCAAACGACGGTAGCAAAGCCAAAACGCGAAACGTGATCAGGCGGAAACAGAACGTGATCAGGCGGAGGAGGTGTCCAGGCGTCTGCTTGTTGTCAAGGTTGAATCAGGTGAGCTTGGAGCTGAGTGTCTGCTTGTAGGAGATATTTTGCTAATGCTATTGCATGTTAATTCATATGGGGAAGAGACAGTGGCGTCTCATGGGGGGATGATCATATTTGGGATGTTCCAACAATGCGTGCAGTGGCATTACCTAGCTTCACTGATTTACCCCTGTAAATATTTCAGTTTCTTGTATGTACATATTTCTTAATTACACCTTATCAGTGTTATATGCATATAAGTATAGTTATAATTATGTTCTTAAGTATTTCGCACAGATAGCAGAGTATCTAGAGATTTCATTTGGTTCATAGTTGGTAACTTGTAGACACCATGTCATGCATGCTCCAGCAACGTTAGTCGCGTGGGTGAAGCTGGCTGGGGTGGACATGTTATGAGATAAGTCTTTGGTACCTGTTTATTGTTTACTAACATAGCTAATTGTCTAGTTAGACCATTATTTGCATACCCATCTATTCATTTAAGTTTTAAAATAGTGATCAGTGCTAATATATATAATGATATTGTGTTATTTCATTCTGGTGCAATAATATTTCTGGCTGCCTGTATTTCATTTATATGTTTGTATGTTTCTTTGTTGCTCTTACTTAAAGTATATTGCTTTGCTGAATTAAGCAGATGAATTATTTACCCTAAACATTTGTAGTAGGCAAGGCCGCATATTTATATATTTTGATTACTGCAAAAGCAGAGGAATCATACCAAAAGGTCTAGGGTCATAACAAAATAAGACCTATGTCTGGGAGAATTAATTCCCATAATTCAATGTACTAAATAGTGTACATGTTATTAATTGTTAATACCTTCCTAGGTACTGTGTGTTTATATGGTGTTACCCAACCAAGCCTGTGTACCATTTCTCTGTTCATTCTGAGCTGCTTGTGGACGTTTTCTCAACACTTCACGATTGCGGCAAGTGTACAGCTTGTGCCAGGAGCCAAGCAAACCTTCAGTGTTGTTGTAATTGATAGTTGTGCTAATAAAGCTGACAATGGAGGAACAAGTTGCTTTGTTGGTGGCGCAGCCTAATTTTGGTGAAATTAAAGACTTGAAGAAGTCTGGGTTGTTGTACATGGCTGAAAGGCTAAATCTAACAGTTTCCAAGAGAATGTTAAAGGCTCAGTTAGTAAGAGTCATTGTCACACACTTGGTGGAGGAGGAGAAACTCGACGAGGAGTGGTTAAAGGAATAAGAAGAAGAGTCAAGTGACCAGGTGCAATTCTAAAGTTAGAGATGGAATCTAAGCTAGAGATGGCTAAGTTAGAAGCTGAGAAACAGAGGTTGGAGATGTATAATCGCCAAAAACAGCTGGAGTTGGAGACTCAGCAGCAGATGCTTGAGGCTCAGAACCAGCAAAGACAATTGGAGCTTGAAGCTCATGCTAAACAACAAGTGGAACAAGAATCACAGAGCAGAAGAAGTGAGGCTCAGCTGCAACTAGAAGAAGTTAGGCGGCAACAATTGGAAATTCAACAGAGTATAGCAACAAATAATAACAGATTAGAGGAACCGAGAATTGCAGTAGGACATGGTGACACTAGTAATCATACAGGTAGTACTGATAACTCTTTAAAGTTTAGGGAAAATGTAGTTTAACCTCAATTCAATGAGGAAGATCCAGAAATAATCTTTTTGCATTTCCAGAAGTTAGCAGTCAGTACGAATTGACCTGCGGATCAGTGGACTGCCATCATGCAAGGACAGTTTAAAGAGAAAGCCCAGGAAATTTTTGCATCTCTTTCTGCCGCTAATGATTTTGACTTTAACTTTGTTCAACAGAGCATCTTAAATGCATACCAGCAGACCCCAGAGGTCCATAGACAGAAATTTAGAGGTATAAAGAGAGCACATGATCAGACCATTTCTGATTTTGCGAGAGTTAAAATTAATCATTTTGATAGATGGGTAGAAGCACTTTCAATTACAGATTTTGAGACTTTGAGAAACCTCATAGTGATAGAGAAGATTTTAGGCTGTCTACCAGAGAAATTAGCATTGCTTATAGCTGAACATAAACAGACCAACAACATTATAAAACTAGCCAAGCTACCAGACGAACACGAGTTACTCACTAAGGTAATTGATCATTACCTTGGTAATTATTGGTAATTAATTTCGAGCCCAATCAATTACTTATAATTTTAAGAGTAATTATCAGGTTCCAAAATCTAGTGTTTTCCAGACCAGACCAGCTAACCCACTTTCTCCCCTGAACTCTTCTCCTGTAAAGCCAAAGTTTGAAAAAAATAGACAGGGTTGTCACCCTCAAATAATGTAGTGTCTAAACCTGCAGTTGTTTCGACAATTGGCAGATATTGCAAGCATTGAAAGAGAAGAGGTCATGTGGCTAATTCTTGTTTTACCTTGCATCCGGAGTTGAAACCTACCGGTCTGATTATGAGACAGGGGTTGCAAGCCATTAATACTAATGTTGTTCCAGTCACGCCCAAATGGATGACTAATTTTAAACCGTACCTATATTCAGGTACTTTACTTTGCACCAGTGGAAGCTGGAAGCCAGTGCGGTTATTGAGGGACACTAGTGCTTCTCAATCTGTAATTTCTCCCCATGCCCTTGCTGCTGTTAGCACAGAAGACACCGGTCAAGTAGTATTATTGCAGGGTATTGGAGGTCATGTCCAGCGTGTACCATTAGTTAAAATTCACCTGAAGTCAACTATTACACCAGGTTGGTGCACTGTAGCAGTTAGTGAGCAGTTGCCCATCCCTGAGGTTGATGTTATTTTAGGTAATGATATTGACAAGTGTTAGTGTCCTAATATGTTCACTAACCCTAGTTGTGCGCTGGCTCAACCGGATGCGGATCATGGTGTCATCTATTCAGTCTATTTGTGACCTGATCCATGGGTAAGCAGGGTGAGGTAAATCCTGTGACTTCCAAGGTGGATGTTTTTGAGGCCAGGACCCCTTCAGACAGGGAGGTAGAGGTGGATCTTGAGGATACATTCCTTGCTCACGCGGATGTCGAGAGTGAGGCTGGTACCAAAGCCTTGATTTATTCTCACCAAGAGGATGGTCTGGAAGAGGTGGCCCAGATACCAGTTCCTTGCCTGCTTGTTCCAGCTGCTGAGTCCCAGACCTTGAGTGAGTTGAAGAGTACTGATCCTAGCCTAGCTGAATGTTATGCAGAAGCAGCTGATACTATTGATGCCTTGGATGAGTGTGTTACCAGATCTCGTACGCACAGCTCGTGCATAAATGGGCAGTGACAAAAAGGGCCTAGGAGTAAGCTCACTGCTCTTAAAGTAATTCACCAGGGTGCCCCATTGCTGGAACAAACAAGTATGATATTAAGATAAGGATAAGTAAACAAACATATAAAAATTATATATATCAATAACAACTAAACTTCACTTATCAGTATAATAACATATGTACTCACGTAAATTATCCATAAGAGAACATGGCTTAATGTAAATGTTTATCTCCCCGGGCTAATTAATCTACCCTATTGAAACACTTAAACACATACAGACTTAACTTTAAAAAGATGTTTCCCAGACTAGTACTCAGACGCCACTGGCGCCTGAGCATTAGTCTGGGCAGTGGCTCGAGCAGATGCCACTGGCGCCTGAGCATTAGTCTGGGCAGTGGCTCGAGCAGACGCCACTGGCGCCTGAGCATTAGTCTGGGCAGTGGCTCGAGCAGACGCCACTGGCGCCTGAGCATTAGTCTGGGCAGTGGCTCGAGCAGACGCCACTGGCGCCTGAGCATTAGTCTGGGCAGTGGCTCGAGCAGACGCCACTGGTGTTTGTTCGACGCACACACCCAAAACACACTTCCCCCTCCATCCTAGACAAGGGGATGGCAAACGAGGTCTTTTACATAAAAATTCATTTATGAGAAAAGTAATCGTTCTCACACAGACATAAAATAATACCAAATATATTCTATTACATGCAATTGACATTATCAGTGTACAACATGTTTATTAAAGGTAAATTCAAAAAGTATGAATAATTTAAGAGATGATATCTGGTAACCCAACAATTGTCAAGTACATTTATTCTGGTCCAAAACCTGACCGGTAATAGACAGGTTTGAATCAGGTGAACTCCAGCAAGCCAGCTCCTTCCCCAATATGTTGCCAAGTCCTACTCACATTATAATAAGGTTAATTCACGTACTTAAATAAGATTATATTTCACAATTTCTCAATACATGAATAATATTATATTCACAATTTCTCAATACATGAATACTGTCGGTATCCATGACTAGGGATATGTAACATATCCTTATCTTCAAGAAAAAAATGCTATTAATTGAAGATTAATGGCATTTTTCTGAGAAGTAAGCATGAAATAAAAACAATAAAACGAAAATTTTAAATAAACATATCTCATTATTCTGTCACATCAAACACAAAACTTCTAGATAAAGCATCTTAAATCACATTTTGCCTATCAGGAATATGCTTAATTTCTACATTGGACTCCTGCAGGAGTAAAGACCATCTGAGAATCCTTTGATTTTTGTACTTCATTACATTTATAAATTCAAGTGCATTATGATCTGTAAAACCTACCACTTTATTACCTGACAGGTAAGTTTCAAATTTCTTAAAAGACAGTATGAGACCAAGTGCCTCCTTTCCCACCACTGAATAGTTCTTCTGTGCTTTATTGAATTTTCTGGAGAAATAAGTACACTGGGTGTTCAATATTATCAAATCCAACCTGAATAAGAACTGCACCGTTTCCTAAATCAGGCGCATCAATATGTAGGATAAAAGGTCTGTCATATTGAGGGCTGGCTAGAACAGGTGATGTAGATAGTATTCCCTTTAAACTCTGAAAGGAATCTTGACATTCTTGTGTCCACTTAAATTTTACTTGCTTACATAACAAATTGATTAATGGGGCAGCAACTGTAGAGAAATTCTTACAGTAGCGCCTATATTAAGCACACATTCCAATGAATCTTTGAAACCCCCCTTTTTACTGGTCAACACTGGATATTCCACTATAGCTTGAATTTTGTGTTGTAAAGGTAGTATCTTACCTTGTCCCACTTCATGTTCAAGATAGATTTTAGTGCCCTTTGCCTAACTACACTTGTTGACATTAACCGTTAAATTGGCACTCTGTAACACTTCAAATAATTTTTTAAGATCTGACAGGTAGTCTGTCCAACACTTACTATATAAGACTATATCATCTAGGTATGCCCTGCAATTTGGCACGTCCTTAAGCAAAAAATTCATTAGTTTCTGGAAAGTGGCAGGATTTCTTAATCCAAAAGGTATGACGTTAAATTCATATGCTCCATCTGGTGTAATAAAAGCTGTCACTTCCCAAGCATAATCACTTAGAAAGAATTGATGATAACCCTTAGACAGATCAAGTTTTGTCACAAACTGAGCGTTACCAATCTGGTCTATACACTCTTCCAATAATGGTAACAAATCAACTCTTGGGAACAAATCAACTCTTGTTACCTTGTTTAATTTACGATAGTCCACACACAAACGCCAGGTCCCCCCTCCTGGTTTTGGTACCAGCAAACAGGGAGAACTCCAAGAACTTTGGCTTGGACGTATGAATTTATGTTGAAGTTGATAATCCACTTCCTGTTGTATATGTCTTCTCTTTTCTGTATTCACTGGGTATGGATGCTGTCGAATTGGAGTGTTGTCAAGCATTTGGATGTCGTGGGTGATGAGAGGAGTCTGTGTGGGTATCTCCCCAAACAGATTCGAATGTGTGTCCAGCAGAACCTGGAACTCATCTCGCTGTTCCTCCTGCAAATGACATAGCAACACCTTCCCTCCGGAATTGGAACTGAAATGAGGAATATTAATATCTTTTCCTTTATTGCAATCCTCCTCAGGTGGTAACTCCTCCTGACCAAAACAAACTACAACTTCTGGCCCACGATAGGCCGTTAACCGATTTAAATGTACAATCATTGACTGTCCTGAAATATTAAGGTTAGACACTTTATAGGATAAATCTTCCAACTTTTCTACAACTTGGTAGGGTCCTTCAAACTTATAAGACATGGAAGTCCCCATGCGAGGTTTCAACACCAACACTAAATCACCACTTGCAAACGACCTGAGCTTTGAAACGACCTTAAATTTCTTATCATATCGCTGCTTCATCACTTGCTGAGTTTTCCCAAGATGTTTCATAGCCAACTCCTAAGTGCGACACAACTTATTCATGACATCACTCAAGTAACGACCACTCTTATGAACAGAGATATCACCAAGCAACCTTTCCTGGAGCATCTTCAATGGACCTCTTACCTGATGTCCGAACACGAGATCAAATGGAGAACAACCAAATGATTCTTGTAACCCCTCTCTGGCTGTGAATATAACAAAACCAATGCAGTCTCCGTGGTGTAGTGGTAAGACACTCGCCTGGCGTTCCGCGAGCGCTATGTCATGGGTTCGTATCCTGGCCGGGGAGGATTTACTGGGCGCAATTCCTTAACTGTAGCCTCTGTTTAACGCAACAGTAAAATGTGTACTTGGATGAAAAAACGATTCTTCGCGGCAGGGGATCGTATTCCAGGGACCATAGGATTAAGGACTTGCCCGAAACGCTACGCGTACTAGTGGCTGTACAAGAATGTAACAGCTCTTGTATATATCTCAAAAAGAGGAAGATTTTCGTCCCAATGACGGGATACGTCTCCCCTGTAGTCTTCAGCATCTGCTTTAACGTTTGATGAAAACGCTCAATTCCACCTTGACTTTGTGGATGGTAAAGCCTAGAAAATTTATATTGAATCCCATGAGATTCACAAAAGGTTCTGAAAACCTTAGAACAAAAATTTTCCCCGTTATCAGTCTGGATAACACGAGGTATCCCAAACAAGGAGAAAAATCGCTCTAGTCACTTGATAAGGCTCTCAGCCTTAGTATTCCTCAGGAAACCTCGAAGGCATGCACATCAAGGTGAACATAAACATATTACCCGACTTGTTCTCGATAAAGGACCTACACAGTGCATAACAATATGAGAAAAAGTTTCTTCTGGAACTATAATAGATTGTTATGGTGGTCTTGGCACAGATTGATTGGTCTTTCCAACAGTTTGACATGTTACACAATTATGGCAATATCTGACCACATCTTTCTTCAATTTAGGCCAATAAAATTACTTACAGATCTTGTGATACATGGTAGTAATACCTTGGTGACCTCCCATGGGGTCATCATGTGCAGCCTGCAAGACATGCTCCCGATAATCACTGTGGGACAACTAGTTGGATCCTCGTCTCACAATCATCTAATGAGGGAGCTCCCTTGGCTCTCCATCTTCTAATCAGAAGTCGATCCTTGAAAAAGAAACCCGTCCCATCCTCCAATGTATCTACATTAGCAGTGGCTTCAGAACTACACTCAGATAAATTAAGTTCAGTATTCTGCAAGGAACTCAAGGTTAAGGTCTCAGACTCAGAAGCGAGCGGGCAAGTATTTGGCAACCTGACATCCTTTCCTAACCCTGGCTGGTCAGAATAATGCAGAGTCACGGCTACTATAGTCTCACTCTCGACAACTGGTTCAGAAGTGGAGACAAGCGGGCAAGTCACAGTTAAATCAGCCTCCTCACCTTCACCTTTCTTGTTACTAGGGCTCGGCGGGGCTTCCACTAATGACTCACTCTCCAACTGAGTTATGAATGAATCCACAAGATCCACCTCCCTTTCCCTATCTGAAAGGGTCCTGGTCTTGGGAACATTCACCTTGGTTTTTACACGATTACTGTCACCCATTCTTCCCATTGACCTGGTCACATGCAGGGTATATAATGCCATCCTCTGCATCCTGCTGAGCCTGTTAGGGTTAATCAACATTATTGGACACTCGATCCCTTCAACCTTACGGTTCCCAAAATCATTCCCTACAATAATGTCCACTCCTGGAATGGGCAGCTGTTTACTCACACCAACATTACACCACCCAGAAGTATAATTTGAATCAAGATTAATTTGGATTAAAGACACTTGTTGCACACTATGAGCAATAACTTGTAGTAGTACAATCTCACCAAGATTTCTTGTATCAACATCAGCAAGTACATTATGCGAAATGAGAGACTGTGAAGTTCCAGTATTACGGAGTAAGGAGTAATTGTACAGTCTTACTACTTCCATCTTTACACAGTAATGCACCTGTGAACATATATGGTTTAATCTTAGTCATCCAATGGGGATTGACTGTAATACATAGATAATTATTTACTTGCAACCCTTTACTCATGATGAGACCAGTAGGTCTTAATTCAGGGTGCAAACTAAAACATGAATTTATCACATGCCCTCTCCTCTTACAATGAGTGCAGTATCTGACAGTGGTCACACCTGGTAAACCTACTGCAGGTTTAGAATTCACATTACTAGGATTTTGTATCCCTATCAGTGCTTTCTCTAGTTTAGTTTTTGGAAGAGAAGAATTCATGGAAGTAGCTGGAGAATTAGTATTGGGTTTGTTCTGATGCTCATTTTTATGAGCATTATAGTTTACTAAACTGTGAAAATTATTTGACTGGGCTTTAACATGTGCCCTTGTTAGCAATTCATGCTCAACAGCGAGCTTGGAGAGCTCGTATATATCTGTGGTATTCTTCTGTTCCGCCATAAAGGTAGATAATTTATCTGGAAGACAAGATAAAACTTCTTCAGTAATGAGAAGATTTTTAAGAGTTTCAAACTCTGTAATAGAAAGTGATTTGAGCCATCTCTCACAATAGTTAGTTTTCAACCTAGTAAAATCAGCAGTGGTTTGTTCATGTGCCCTCTTTAAATTACGGAATTTCTGTCGATGTGCCTCAGGATTTAACTGATATGTATTTAAGATGCTTTTCTTAACAAATTGATAGTCAAAGCTATTTGCATCAGGAAGAGATGTGAATATCTCTTGACTCTTTCCCCTAAATTGACTCTGTATTATAGCCACCTACTGGTCTATAGGCCAGTCCATACTGACTTCAATCTTGGAAAAGTGCGAAAAGAAAACCTCAGGGTCTTCCTCATTAAATTTGGGCAACTCGACATATTTATTTATCTTAGATTGAGGGTTGGTATTGTTTTGAATATTGCTAGTATTACCATGTCCAGCTGCAAGTCTCTGTGTCTCTACTCTATTATTGTCCTCTGCTATTTGTCGTTGTATTTCTAGTTGTTTCTGCTTAGCTGCATCTAACTGCAACTGATCTGCAAGTCTAGCATTCTGTGCCTCAATGTCTCTCTGTTGAGCTTTTTCCTCAAATTTAATTTTTTCTGCGGAGCCTCAAGCCTAGCAAAGTCAAGCTGAGATTCTAACTCAAAACGTCTTAATGCTAGCTGCTCACTTGTCCCATCAGTTAGATTTCCCAAGATCTCTTCTCCTAGTTTACCATCTTCCACTTAGTGGGTAATTATCACTTTCACTATCTGTGCTTTAACCATTTTATTACTGGCGGTTAACTCTAGTTTACCTGCTATACAAATCAAGGCAGACTTTGTCAGGTTCTTAATCCCTTCAAAGTTACATTGTGATAGCAACAACTCCACTTGATTCTCCATGGTTAACACTTGGCACTTCACTAATTATTTACTTATAATTGTAACGACACTGAACACTGCCTGGCCAACTGCACAAGCAACAAATATGAAACTAACCTCAAAATCATGAAGTGTGTTGGTTGACACTGGCAGAGTAGACGGAACACAGAGGACAGTACTTGCTGTTACGGAAATACTTGGCACAATAATTTCTAGGTCACACTGTTACCTAGGAAGGCAAGTTTGAATTAATACAAGTTATAAATATAAGTACACAAGACAAGTTAATAAGTAATTATTTTATATAAAGTGGGAACAGTCCCCTGGTTGCAGGCCCCCAAAATTTGTTACCAGATCTCGTACACACAGCTCGTGTATAAAGCTCACTGCTCTTAAAGTAATACACCAGAGTGCCCCGTTGCTGGTACAAACAAGTATTATAGTGTGTATAATTATATTTATAGCATTATATAACCCCTCAACTGCTCAGTTTCCAAATATGACCCCCCCCCCACCAGTGTGCAGGAAATAAATTATCTGGAAAAAATTATTTTTTGTTTTGAAAGTGTTAAAACCCCTTCCCTGAGTATGGGTAAAGTAACTGAAAGTCGAAATTGTACTTACTTTGGCTGCTATGGAGTCCGTAAGTTGGCATGTGACGTCATAATTCCTCATTCGCTTACACTCCCAGAGCCAGAGGGGCACCAGGGGCAGGATGCGTGTGCTGCCGCGAATATATTTTTGTTCATTTTTTTGCGCACAGTTCTAAATGAATTTTATTTGTTTTTATGTTCCAATCCTATGTATGATGAACACGTACACTATATTATGGCAGTAGAACATCCATACTGTCCGAAGACACTGTGTAACGTGCATGACACATGTGTACACATATCTGACACATATTTCCAATGTATCGTGCTAATTTATGTATATAAATACAATCTATTTACACACTGTACAGTATCACACACTATATACACACACACCATAAACACACTCAGAACTCTACGAGTGTGAGCTGCCACACCCAGCCAGCCAGTCCTCGTCATTCCTCCAACATCGTACTCCCCATCACTCCTCCTCCCACCAGTTTTTGGCGCACAGTTGCAAATACATTTTATTTGTTCTTTATATAACATTCACGCCAATGTTTCATATTCATTTATGCATATTTACACCACATTTACTCACTATACACACACACCATAAACACACTCAGAACTCCGCGAGTGTGAACTGCAACACTCAGCCAGCCAGTCCTCCCTCTCTCCTCCAACATTGTACTCACCATCACCCCTCCTCCCACCATACTGTTATTGTTTTTATCACACTACTTACATATGTTATGTATACCAATTGTCACGGTAAATTCTCTAGTAAGAGATTCGGCCTGCTCCCTTATCACCGATTCTAGTCATTCACGTCTATGTAATAAGGAACTGCTGCCAAGAACAACAACTACATCCAGACATTTAGACAGTACCACCAGTCTCCCCCCTTCACCACGGCCCGTCACCCCACCTCACACCTGGGTCGCTGGGAGGCCACGCCCTCCGAAACAAGCAGTTGAAGTGAGCTGGTTCATAGTTAAAGAAGCCATCAGCGTCATCTGTCCGGCCGATATTCTGTATAAATAGGGCTACCAAGCTCTCCAAGATTCAGATTACTCCTGTGTGCTCAACTGAGTAGACCCATTGACACATCTCGGTGTGGTAACGGATTTAGTCAGACTAACTAGCAGCATTCTGCACTATATTTTATTTTGTACCTTAACGTAACGTAAATTTGATTATTCATCTTGTTTGTTTTGCGCAATTTGTATCAAAGCCAAGCCTGGATATTTTTTGTAATTTGTTTAATTTATTTTTAAAGTAAAGTATTATTAAATATTTTTTCCCTCTGCTTTATCCTACAGTTTATCTCACTGTGAAGACACCTTTGCAGTTTAACTTTTTTTTTTTTTTAATATTTTGTGACTGGCATTACAGAGACTGCACGACCACCAACGTTACCATCACAAATTGGGAGCCTGTCCTAGGAGCCTAGCTCAGGTAAATGCTTCTAGACCCTTCACTTAAAGTTGTGGTAACTGTACTTGGCTTTATTACAAATTTAATTTTTCAGAACTCTTATTCTTTGACTAATTTTAATGATGCTTCATATTGTTTACTTTCCAGATGTAGCATTTTATGATTGTTGGATGACTTTGGATTACGTGGTGTCTTGTGGCCACAGTCATACTCGTGATTGGTTGTTCCATAATCTTTGCTATATCCTGTCTTTCCACCTTATTCTCGTCCCTACAGGAGAATTCTCATTCAGACAGATCATCCCATTTGGTACCCTGGTACTTTGGTCTATCTTCGGGTCAAGTACATCCACATCTTTGCAACCCGAACGTAGGAGGATATAGAGGGCCAAAGTTCTTCTCGCATGGACTATGCTGTAAGGTTGGGAACCCTACAAGCAGTTCTCGTCATTATTTGAAACTTCGCATCCCTACATGTCGGTCAGAGATATGATACTTACACAGGTAGGGAGTTAACTTTCTTTTCCTGAGCACAAAGGTTGTTAATTCTGCAAGTACTATCTAGTTTTAGTAGGAAACCTCTTACCTTTGCTCTCGTCATTAGAGACAAGTTAAGAAATCCCTACTTTTTTGGACTACCTCCGAGACAACTGTCTCACCATTCAAGTAGGATTCCTCTTGCCCTTATCCTCGTCATATAAAGTACCGGGTACAAGATTCCCTACTTCCTTGAAACGCTTAGTTTCATTTTTGATCACTTACTAAAGTTAATTGTAACCTTGACTATTAAGTTCAAACAGGATAGTTTACCGTTGCTACGTCATCCTATCACTCTGACATTTCATATTTTGGTACATCCACCTGAGTATTCTCTTGCATATATTTGCTATCATTCACCATGTTTCGTCTTTCCACATTTAGACAGAATCCAAACGATGAAGTGAGCACACTAGTTCGTGCCACTAAGGCGGAGATGCTGACTCTAGTAAATGAGTACAACATTACTGCCCCACATAGAGCTACCAAACTGATTGGCACAACCTAATCTTGGACCACTTATTAGACAATAATGCTATTACTCCTGAATCTCATGACCATTACTTAATTAATTGCAGACACGAACGCCTTGGTAGCCATGAAATTGAAGCTAGAACTCGCTAACGCCGAACGTGAACGTCTGAAAGAACAAGCTTCCTTTGAAAAGGAAACTCTCCAGAGGAAGGAACGTGAAGCTACCTTAGAACGTGAGCGTGAAAAGGAAGCTCTTCAGCTCCAGAAAGAACTAGCTGCCCTACAACGAGAGCAGGTTGAATTCCAACGTGAGCGTGAGAGGAAACAGCTTGAATTAAAAGAACACGACCTGGAGATACAACGTGAACACGATAAGAAGCAAGCCGCCAGTGCTCTAGACCACCGTAAGGAAGAACTTGACTTAGAAACCACACACCACACTCGGCGCCAACAAACTGAAGCTAAACTTCCGGTACGTTTTAACCTTTCACATGCAATTAAGTTAATGCCATCTTTTGTTGAGGCAGAAGTAGATGTCTTTTTTACTTCATTTGAGGCTCTAGCTACCCAACTTAGCTAGCCTCAGGATTAATGGTCAGTGCTTGGCAGGTCTCATTTAACAGGTAGAGCTGCAGTGACTCTCAGTACTATAGCATCTGAAACCGACTACCAGGAACTGAAGCAAGCAGTGCTCGATGCCTACCTCCTCTCCACCGAGACCTATAAACGTAAGTTCGGGGATTACCTTGAAGAAAGTACTACCACTTATCGATATAACACTGAGGCGCCACTATTGCACTACTTACAGGAATGTGAGGCCACTGAAGCCCTGCACATCAAACTCAACCTTATTCAAAAGACAGCAGCTGCATTAGATGCAAATTCCACTGTGACTACAAGGATTAGAAAAACCGTTGAGGAGTGGGACTCACTAGGGAGCATTCTGCATCTACATCCGCCACCAAGATAATGTTATTAAAACAAGACTAAAACCAGTGCACTAAAACAGAAGCGGAAAATAAACCGGGAAAACAGAGGAATCCCCACCTCCATTTAAAACTTAGACCCAAATATCACAGTAACAAGGTTATCGCGAATAACCGAACTCAATTACGGGCTCACCTTTGCCCATGCTACATGGACACTTCGTTCTGAGTAGCTAAATCTAAAACAACAACGATGCCCATCTTTCAGTCTCCTGAGTCTCGAAAGAATGGAAGCTAAAGTGAAGCACAACAGCGGTTCAATTATTCGAGGTTGTTGCGCTGCAAACAAGTTGTGTGTTCACAAGGAACGGAAGATGGAGTTCAACTTCTCCCACTCCAAACGCGACGCTTTAAGAGATGTCGACATTTGTCGGAAATCTGACACACAAAATACTACAGTTACCCCATAAAGAAATCAGAGAACAGGTATTCCGTGACGTCAACCAACAGATGCAATATATTAAACTCTTATTTCTTTTAAACCTCAGTCTAGTATTTTCACTAGGACTGAATATAATTTCCAACACCAGGAATATAGCTTAACTCCCTATTCCTTAATCATAAATAAAACCACCAAATATTTTAGGACGTTTCCCCTAGGAAGGCATCGTCAGGTACGGTACCACAGAATCATAACAAACAACACACGCTGTAGAGGTGGCTCCTTACAAGCCGGTAAAACTCGTTAAGACACCCGGATTACGTGTCAACAAGCGAGCAACAACCACAACAACCTCTCAACAACCACAGAAATACCTGAGTATTCGTCTTACCAAGTATTTATTGTATAAATTTGGCCATTTTTATCCTTAAATAGGTTAGGCGGTTATACTGTGGGATTTATATCCCAAACAAGTACGTACTCAGCATTATACACCCCCCTTATTCATGTCATACATATACTTTATATGTTAATGTACAACCACTAATTCTAAACATCACAAACAGGTAATTGTGAGGAAAGTTACTGTTGCAAGCAGAGCTGGCCCCCATAATAACTGTGTATATCAAGCAACTAGCATGCCCAGGCAGCCATTTTATGCACACTGAGGACATATAGCCACACCCTTAGCAGGTGTTAAGAGAATGCCAGCCTTAGCAGGCCCCACCTAGAGTATCAGCTAAGGCCTACATGTTCCTTAATACAGTAGATAGAGTAGTATACATAATTAAATTAGCTATAAGAACAGTATATTATACTTTAGAAATTATACTATAAGAACAGACCACCATATGTGGTATGATTTATAATTTATAGTTTGTAACAATTAGGTACACAAGTACAGCTTACACCATTTTCATAAGGTGGTGCAAGTTGCATTTGTCCCTCCCATTGTGTGAGATAAGTTCTAGCAAGCTGAATTAGAATATACAGTCAACTAACTCACTAAGAAGCTCACAAAATAATAAAATAACAATAATACATTATTCAAGTAACAAAAAATAAAAATAAAGTATATATTTGAATATTCATAAAAAGAAAAGAATAAAGCCTGCTAGAATTCTCCCACAACATTTGTCACCTGAAGAATCAGAATTGGAAAGATAACAAAGGTCGAATTCTGAAGTACGAGAAGCTTGAACGGATTAGGAGTGCACCTGATCGTCTCATGAACTTTAAAACACCGTCTTCTTCCTTTAATATTCTACCTCTTCAAAGCCTGAATGTCCCTTCTTCTTCAGTGCACAATATGTGGTTTCAGTAAGGCCTGTATAACCCACCTCTCATCTCATCTGTGGAAGAGGACGAAGTCCAGATGAGTTACAAGAGCTTGGAACGAAAGGGCCGGAAAGCTGTTGATCGCCTCATGAACTTTACATATGTAAAAAAATGTGCAAAAGAGGCACACGTCCTCGCTGGCCTCCGTGCTCATGTCTCCTTCAAATAATATGTTGCCACAGCAAAGCCAGCATGTTCAGTTAACTTCAGGGAATGATGACCTACAGTTCCTGCAAGACCTCTATATACCACCTCCAATGTCTCCTTTGCCCGAGAACGACAGACAGGAAAATCCTAACAAAGTCTCACAATTCCATTGTCTTGGGCAAACTTCAGGTAAAAACCTACAGTTCCTGCAAGACCTCTATGTGCCATCAACAATATCTGCTTTGCACGAACAGGACAGACACGAAAATCCTGACAAGGTTTCACCATCCCATTGTGGCTGGATTCCCTCAGGTGAGGACCTACAGTTCCTGCAAGACCTCTATGTACCGCCTCCAATGTCTCCTTTACGCGAAGAGGACAGAAAGAAAAACTGCACTTCATTTGATGACACAACAGTTCCTGCAAGACACTTATGTACAGCCTCCAATATTTCCTTTGCACGAAGAGGACAGACAGTAAATTCCTGACAAGGTTTCTCTATCTCATCGGGGTTGACCACCTTCAAGTGATGATCTACAGTTCCTGCAAGACATTTATGTACCGCCTCCAATGTCTCCTTTTCCCAAAGAGGACAGACAGGAAAATCCTGCCAAGGTTTCTGAATCACATCGAGGTTGGCCACCTTCAAGTGATGACCTACAGCTCCTGCAAGACATTTATGTACCGCCACCAATGTCTCCTTTGCACGAGGAGAGCAGACAGGAAAAACCTGTCAAGATTTCACCGTCCCAACGTGCTTGTCCAACTTCACGCGATTACCTACAGTTCCTGCAAGACATATATGTACAGCCACCAATGTCTCCTTTGCACGTGGAGGAGAGACAGGAAAAACCTGCTAAGATTTTACCATCCCATCGTGGTTGGATACCTTCAGGTGATGGCCTACAGTTCCTGCAAGACCTCTATGTATCGCCACCAATGTCTCCTTTGCACGAGGAGGATAGACAGGACAAACCTGCCAAGATTTCACCATCCCATCGTGCTTGTCCAATTTCTCGAGATGACGTACAGTTCCTGCAAGATATTTATGTACCGCCTCCAATGTCTCCTTTGCACGAGGAGGACAGACAGGAAAAACCTGCCAGGATTTCACCATCCTATCGAGGTTGGATACTATCAGGTGATGACCTACAGTTCCTGCAAGACATTTATGTACCGCCACCAATGTCTCCTTTGCACGAGGAGGACAGACAGGAAAATCATGCCAAGGTTTCTCCATCTCATCGCAGTTGGCTACCTTCAGGTGATCGCCGACAATTTCTGTAAGATCTTCATGTTCCGCCTCCAATGTCTCCTTTGCACGAAGACGACAGAGAGAAATACTTCAAATCATGTGATGACATGCAGCTCAGGCAAACCTTCTATGTACCCCCTCCAATGTCTCCTTTGCACGAGGAATACGAACAGGCAATTCCTGCAAACTGTTTAACTGGTCAGAGTGTAGGATCTCCTACAAGGTTTGATTGCATACAGTTTCTGGAAGATCTCTGTACCTCGCCACCTATCTTTACATTGTACGAGGATGACATACAAGAAATTCCTACCAGATGTTCTACTGGCCAAAGTGTAAAGTCTCCTGTTCGAATTGATAACATGCAGTTCATTGAAGATATCTGTGCACCCCCATTCATCTCTCCTGTACACGAGGACAGTAGACAGGTAATACCTGCCCAGTGTTCAACAAGCAATAGTGATAGATCTCCTACACTGATTGATGTCCTGCAGTTCTTTGAAGATCTCTGTGCAACGCCACCCTTCTGTCCCGTACAAGAGGAAGACAGCCAGTTAATTCCTGAGAAGTGTTTCCCAGAGATGTTTTCACTTGGCCCATGTATGCCGTCTTCTTCGGGGAATGATGACCTGCTGTTCAAGCCTCCCTTCTCCACTTTATACTATGGCATTCAACGCCGGATTCCTGTACCAAATAAGTCTCCCCAGCAACCTTCAATCAACCGACATGTGGAATATTTTGTCACCAAGAAAGATCCATGTAACGAAAAATTACTGAAATATATTTTCATCAGGAAGGAACTAGTCAATCATCAGCATGACCACTTTTCAATCAATGAGCGCGAACAACCTCAACTCCTCACTTAGCAAACATTCTTCAGTCAGATTAATCTTGAGATAAGTTCATTTGGAGAACGTGTTCCGTCCCGTTTAGTGACTGGTGATTTGCTGGTACTGTAAGTCCTGCATGTCCGTGTAGAACTAGCATATTTGGATGACATTCCTGACCAAGCATGTTATTCTTATTTTAGTGTCATATAGTGTATATAATCTGTTATTGTAAAAATTCGTTGTATAATTTTGGAAAACCCAATTATTTTTTAATAAATTTGTTAATAAATTTGACATTTCATTTTTTCCTACCTATGATCTCTGTTATTCATATAAATGCTACACATTAAAAATAGAAATGATGGGTTCACAAAGTTTCACATTTTTTAACTTTCTTGGATGGATAAGTTGGACCCTTTGTCAACACAGAATTATTAGCACATTGGGCATGGCAACCATAAAGATGGCAATCGCAAAGATGCAAAAACTATCTCTCTGATTATAAAACTCAGTCAGAGAAGTTTTAACAACGATATTCCATTTGTAGAATACAAGATAACCTAATATATATGTTTAAATAATGATATATATTAAAATATCCCAAAATAAAAAAAATATAAAGAATCATAATACAAACACTGGATTTTAAACTGGGCAAATGATTTTCTACTGCTTCGGCTTACAAATACAACCCCACCAAGTAAAAAAGGAACGATACCATGAGATCCAGCAGATACCACGAGATCATGAAGACGAACTGTGTTTGCAATAATCGATTTAAGTAACTTTCCACAATAGACGTTAGGCTAATTGGCCGATAGTTTGACGCAAGTGATCTATCTCCTTTCCTAAAAATTAGTACCACATTAGCAACCTTCCATGACTCTGGCTCTGTTTGACTCTGTTTGACTCTAATGATTTATTAAATATTGTAGACAGTGGCTCGGAAATTCCCTTTGCATTCTTTAAGCACCCTGACAAACATTCCATCCGGTCCTGGGGATGTGTTTGGTGTGAGTTTTACTTTTTGTTTAATTACATCCTCCCTGGTAACTGCTAAACTAGTCAACCTATTCTCGCCCCCCACCTTCATAGACTTGTTCGGCTGAAGGCATATTGTTAAGTTCCTCTTTGGTAAATACATCGATAAAATATTGATTAAAAGTACTACTCATCTCTTCGTCCTTATCCGTTATCTGACCTGTCTCAGTTATAAATGGACCTATCCTTTCAATAATCCTTGTTCGATATAACTGAAAAACCCTTTAGGATTTGTCTTTGCTTGCCCTGCTAAGCGAACTTCATACTTTCTTTTTGCCCTTCTTATCTCATTTTTAACATTTCTAACCAGTTGTACGAATTCCTGTTCTAAACAGACTTTCCCACTCCTAAACCTTTTGTACCACACTCTGTTTTTACCTCTACGGTTCTTCAGATCTTTTTGTTATCCATTTGTGGATCACTCACGTGTTCGTTCTATTCAATTTATATGGTATACTACGTTCCTGTGCTTTGCTTAGAATATTTTTAAATATGTTATATTTTGAATCCACATCGAAGTTCCTTTTTACGTCACCTATCGCTGGGTTCACGTCTCATTCCAAGACCGGCCCACCCCCCCCCCCCATGCCCAAGACTTTCCAATCTATTTGCCCCCCAAAAATTCTTAGGCTATTAAAATCAGCTTTTCGAAATACTGGCACTTTGACAGAATTTTCTCCTACAGATCTATTCCATTCTATGCTAAATCTGATTTCTTTGTGATCACTATTCCCCAGCTCACTCCCAATTTCGATGTCATTAATTTGTGTTTCTCTGTTAGTTAACACCAAATCTAAAATATTATTTTTCCGCGTTGGATCCTTAATGTGTTGCGTAAGAAAACAATCGTCAATTAATTCTAAAAAATCTTCTGCTTCAATATTACCTGTTCTGTTAAACCAATTTAGTCCACTAAAATTAAACTCATCCATGACACAAATAATGCTAGACCTAGATGCTCTAGATATTTCATTCCATAGGTGCTTTGCTTCCATCTTGTCTAAGTTCGGTGGCCTGTATAGAACTCCTATTATTAGATTATTTGGTTTTTAGTTTAATTGTAGCCAATTAGTTTCTGTGTAGCTCAGCTTTGATTCCCTCTTTGAGACTACATTTCAAATTTTCCCTAACATATATGGCTTCTCACCCTCCTCGTCTAATATCTGTATATGTGTGAAATAGTTTAAATCCATTTATTTGATATTCAGCAAATAGTTCTCTATTCTCTACAATCATCCACTTTTCGGTTAGTGCAATAATATCTTTTTTTCTGTGATACAAGAGCATTTAAATCGTTTATTATGTTTCTTATACTCCTGCTGTTCGTGTAGTACACCCTAAGTGTATTATTATTTTGTTGCCCAACTCCTTAAAATATTTAAAGAAAAAATACTACTCACCTCTTCGTCATAATCCAATATCTGACCTATCTTTGTATTTAATGGACCTATTCTTTCTTTAATCTTTGTTAGATATAACTGAAAAAACCTTTAAGATTTGCCTTTCCCCTCCCTGCTACGCGAAGTTCATAGATTCTGATTGCCCTCCTTATCTCTTTTTTTTTTTTTACATTTTAACCACATAAATGAATTCTGGTTAAGTGACGTCCCTATTCTGAATCTACTTATTTCATGATCTCTTTCTACCTATAAGATTCTTCAGATGTTTTGTTATTCATTTCGGGTCATTGGTATTCGATCTGTTAAATTTGTATGATACTACGTTCCTTTGATTTGCTTAGAATATTATTTAATAAGTTATGTTTAGAATCGAAAGGGATGTAGGAGTTATAATTAGTAAGAATTGAAACCAAAAAAACAACAACGCATAAATGTTCGTATTAAGGCAAATAGGACACTGGAATTTATTAATCGAAACGTTACTAATAAGACACTTGGTGTTGTTCGTCAGCTTTATCTTGATCTGGTTAGGTGCCATTTAGATTATGCAGTTCAGTTTTGGTCGTTGTACTGTAGAATGGATAAAAAATTAATAGAACGCGTCCAGCGTATGATGACAAAGATAATCCTCAAAATTAGAAATGTCATATGAAGCAAGATTGACAATAGTTAAATTACATTCTCTAGAAAGGCGAAGAACTAGGTGGTGACATGATGACGGTGTATAAGTGTATGAATGGGCATAAGAAAAGGAATATTAATACGGTACTAAAAGTATTAACACAAGAGAGAGAGAACTCGAAATAATGAGTATAAATTGGATAAGGTTTGATTTAGGATAGACCTGGGTTAATACTGGTTCGGTAACAGGGATGTTGAGTCGTGCAACTAATTACCGGGTAACATATTAGAAGAAGGATTCCTTGATTGTTTCAAGCATAGTTATATATATATATATATATATATATATATATATATATATATATATATATATATATATATATATATATATATATATATATATATATATATATATATATATATATATATATATATATATATATATATATATATATATATATATATATATATATATATATATATATATATCGGCTTTATATATCAGATATTGGGTGCTTATAAATAGGAACTGCCTCGTGTGTTCAGCGCCAATAAGACTTATGCTGTTACCTTTATTCTTATGTTCAGATTTAGGAAACACCTGGGTAAAACCTGATTCGGTAACAGGGTGATTGATTTTGGAACCAATAATCGCGTAACGTTGCGGAGGTGCATTCTGCAGTTACCTACATTTCTGCATTTCTGCATCCCATCGTTCTAGAGAAGTTGGTTATAAATAGGAGCTGCCTCGTATGGGCCAATAGGCTTTCTGCAGTTGCCTTTATTCTTATGTTCTTAAGGTTTTATTATGTTCTTTAGAAAGGCGGGTAATTATGGGGTGACATTATAGAGGTGTATAAGTGAATAAATGTATATAACAAAGGAGATTGGTTATAAATAGGAGCTGCCTCGTATGGGCCAATAGGCTTTCTGCTGTTGACTTTATTCTAGCATAGTTGAGGCAGATGATAGTGGTAAGGATTGTGATGTTGTGTACCGTGACTTTAGCAAAGCTTTTGATTCAGTGCCACATGAAAGACTGATTAAAAAAATAGAGTCTCATGGTATTGGGGGTGCTATATTAAGCTGGATTTGGGCATGGCTATACCAAAGGAAACAGAGAGTTAGTATAAATGGAATCACGTCAGAGTGGGAAAATGTTGTAAGTGGAGTGCCTCAAGGCTCTGTCCTGGGACCTCTGTTGTTTATAATATATATAAATGATTTAGATTCAGGTTTGAGTAGCAACATTTGCAAATTTGCCGATGATACGAAAATCGGTAGGGAAATTAATTCGGAGGAGGACTCACTATCACTTCAAGTTGATCTAGATAGGGTTTTGAAATGGTCAAAGGATTGGCAGATGCAGTTTAATGCTGATAAATGTAAAGTTCTTAGGTTAGGTAATGATGATAGAGTTACAAGACACGAGCTAGATGGTGTTGAGATTGCGAAAGGGATCTGGGAGTTACGATTAGTAAGAATTTAAAACAAAAGGATCAATGCATAAATGTTCGTAATAAGGCAAATCGGACATAAGAACATAAGAACAAAGGCAACTGCAGAAGGCCTATTGGCCCATACGAGGCAGCTCCTATTCTATAACCACCCAATCCCACTCATATACTTGTCCAACCCGCGCTTGAAACAATCGAGGGACACCACCTCCACCACGTTACGCGGCAATTGGTTCCACAAATCAACAACCCTGTTACTGAACCAGTATTTACCCAAGCCTTTCCTAAATCTAAACTTATCCAATTTATACCCATTGTTTTGTGTTCTGTATTGTGTTGATATTTTTAATACCCTATTAATATCCCCCCTGTTATGTCCATTCATCCACTTGTAAACCTCTATCATGTCACCCCTAACTCTTTGCCTTTCCAGTGAATGCAACTTAAGCTTTGTTAATCTTTCTTCATATGAAAGATTTCTAATTTGGGGAATTAACTTAGTCATCCTACGTTGGACACGTTCAAGTAAATTTATATCCATTCTATAATACGGCGACCAAAACTGAACTGCATAATCTATATGGGGCCTAACCAGAGCAAGATATTGCTTAAGAACCACACCAGGTGTCTTGTTACTAACGCTTCGATTAATAAATCCCAGTGTCCTATTCGCCTTATTACGAACATTCATGCATTGATCCTTTTGTTTTAAATTCTTACTAATCATAACTCCCAGATCCTTTTCGCAATCCGACTTCGCAATCTCAACACCATCTAGCTCGTATCTTGTAACTCTATCATCATTACCTAACCTCAGAACTTTACATTTATCAGCATTAAACTGCATTTGCCAATCCTTTGACCATTTCAAAACCCTATCTAGATCAACTTGAAGTGATAGTGAGTCCTCCTCCGAAATAATTTCCCTACCGATTTTCGTATCATCGGCAAATTTGCAAATGTTGCTACTCAAACCTGAATCTAAATCATTTATATATATTATAAACAACAGAGGTCCCAGGACAGAGCCCTGAGGTACTCCACTAACAACATTATCCCACTCTGACTTAACCCCATTTATACTAACTCTCTGTTTCCTTTGGAATAGCCATGCCCTAATCCAAGTTAATATAGCACCCCCGATACCATGAGCTTCTATTTTTTTAATTAGTCTTTCATGCGGCACTATATAAAAAGCTTTGCTAAAGTCAAGGTACACAACATCACAATCCTTACCACTATCGACTGCCTCAACTATGCTGGAATAAAAAGTTAGCAAATTTGTTAAACATGAACGGCCATTTGTAAAACCATGTTGTGACTCATTTATTAATTTATGTTTTTCAAGATGAAGACGAATTTTATTTGCTGTTATAGATTCGAGTAACTTTCCCACAATAGACGTTAGGCTAATTGGTCGATAGTTAGACGCAAGTGATCTATCTCCTTTCTTAAAAATTGGTATCACATTAGCAACTTTCCAAAACTCTGGCACTCTGCCTGACTCTATTGATTTATTAAATATGGTTGACAGTGGGTCACAAAGCTCCTCTTTGCATTCTTTAAGCACCCTGGCAAACACTTCATCCGGCCCTGGGGATTTGTTTGGTTTGAGTTTTTCTAATTGTTTAATTACATCCTCCCTGGTAACTGCTAAACTAGTCAACCTGTCCTCATCCCCACCCACATAGACTTGTTCGGCTGAAGGCATATTGTTAAGTTCTTCTTTAGTAAATACAGATATAAAATATTTGTTAAAAATACTACTCATCTCCTTGTCCTTATCCGTTATTTGACCTGTCTCAGATTTTAATGGACCTATCCTTTCCCTAGTCTTAGTTCGATATAACTGAAAAAACCCTTTAGGATTTGACTTTGCTTGCTCTGCTATGCGAACTTCATAGTTTCTTTTTGCTTTCCTAATCTCTTTTTTAACATTTCTAACCAGTTGTATGAATTCCTGTTCTAACCTGACTTCCCCATTCTTAATCCTTTTGTACCAAGCTCTCTTTTTACCTATAAGGTTCTTTAAATTATTTGTTATCCACTTTGGGTCATTAGTATTCGACATATTCAAATTGTATGGTATACAACGTTCCTGTGCTTTGTTTAGAATATTCTTAAATAAGTTATATATTAAATCCACATCGAAATCCCCTTTTACGTCACCTATCGCTGGGTTCATGTCTCGCTCTAAGACTGGCCCACACCACATACCCAAGAGTTTCCAATCTATTTGACCCAAAAAATTTCTTAGGCTATTAAAATCAGCTTTTCGAAAATCTGGCACTTTAACAGAATTTTCTCCTACAGGTCTATTCCATTCTAAGCTAAATCTGATTACTTTGTGATCACTGTTCCCTAGCTCACTCCCTATTTCGATGTCATTAATTTGTGTTTCCCTGTTAGTTAACACTAAATCTAAAATATTATTTTCCCGCGTTTGTTCCTTAATGTGTTGCGTAAGAAAGCAATCGTCAATTAATTCTAGAAAATCTTCTGCTTCACTATTCCCTGTTTTGTTCACCCAGTTTATTCCACTAAAATTAAAGTCACTCATGACATAAATACTGTTAGATATTTCTAGATATTTCATTCCATAGATGCTTTGCTTCCATTCTGTCTAAATTTGGTGGCTTATATATAACTCCTATTATAATATTATTTGCGTTTTCGTTTAATTTTATCCAAATAGTTTCTGTGTGTGGCTCAGTTTTGATTCCCTCTTTGAGACTACATTTCAAATTGTCCCTAACATATATGGCTACTCCCCCTCCTCGTCTAATATATCTATCTGTGTGAAATAGTTTAAATCCATTTATTTGATATTCAGCTAATAGTTCTCTATTTTCTACATTCATCCACGTTTCGGTAAGTGCAATAATATCTATTTTTTCAGTGCAGACAAGAACATTTAATTCGTTAATTTTATTTCTTAGACTTCTACTGTTAGTGTAATATACCCTAAGTGAATTGTTATTTTGAGGCCCTTTTCTTTCCCTGATCATTTTGCCAATTCTTTTCTCTCACGAACACATACTTTTATTACCTCCTTCCTCCAAATCAATTCCCATACCACTATCTACTAACAGTTTAAACCCAAACAAACACCTCTAACCACTGGTTCCAACGAGTTCGCAACAGCAACAACCCCAGCCCTCGATAGATGCACCCCATCACGAGCATACATTTCATTTCTTCCATAGAAGCGTTCCCAGTTGTCTATGAAAGATATTGCATTTGATTTGCAATATCTTTCCAGCCGGCAATTGACACCAAGTGCCCTCGACATCCATTCATTTCCCACTCCCTTTCTTGGAAGAATGCCACATATGATCGGGATTCCTCCCTTGCTCCTAACTAATTCTATGGCTGTTTTATACCTCTGAATCAGTTCCTCACTCCTAACTCGACCAACATCATTTCCTCCCACGCTAATGCAAATAATGGGATTGTTCCCATTTCCAGCCATAATATCATTCATGTTGTTTATAATATCACCAATGCCAGCTCCCGGATAGCAAACCCTTAACCTGTTCCCCCTATCTCTAGCACAAAACGTTCTATCCAAATACCCTATCTGGGAATCTCCCACAACTAAGGTTTGCTTAGGTACTTCCTTTACTCTCTGAGGGGCCTGCGCTTCCTTGCTCTTCATTGCTTTCCCTTTTGCGCGATCTGAAGTCTCACCACAGCACTCGTCCTCCAAAACGTCAAATGAATTAGAAGTTGCTATGGCGTTTGAAGGCGGCTTTATCAAAGTCTTCTTAAGGCCCCTGTCTTTCAAAACTCTCCAAGACAAGGTCCCTCTACTACTTGTCTCCTCCATCGTTACTTCTCGTTGTTCTTTCAGCTGACGCACCTCCTCCCGCAGAGAGTCCAACTCTGTCCTCAGGGCTCCCACTAGAGTCACCAGGTCCTTCACTACAACTTCCATATTGCTATGATAATATAACAACACTCAGAAGACAGGAAAAGGAGAGAAGGAGAGACAGGAAAAACCTGCCAAAGGTTTCACCATCCCATCGTGGTTGGACACCTACAGGTGATGGCCTACAGTTCCTGCAAGACCTCTATGTATCGCCTCCAATATATCCTTTGCACAAGGAGGAGAGACAGGACAAACCTGCCAAGATTTGAAAATCCCATCGTGCTTGTCCAACTTCAAGAGATGACCAACAGTTCCTGCAAGACATTTATGTACCGCTTCCAATGCCTTCTTTGCACGAGGTAGACAGACAGGAAAAACATGTCAAGATTTCACCATCCCATCGAGGTTGAATACTTTCAGGTGATGACCTACAGTTCCTGCAAGACATTTATGTATCGCCACCAATGTCTCCTTTGTACGAGAAGGACAGACAGGAAAAACCTGCCATTATTTCACCATCCCATCGTGCTTGTCCAACTTCACGTGATGACCTACAGTTCCTGCAAGACATCTATGTATCGCTTCCAATGTCTCCTTTGCACGATGGCGACAGACAGGAAAATCCGGTCAAGGTTTCTGCATCTCATCGGGCTTGGCCACCTTCAAGTGATAACCTACAGTTCCTGCAAGACCTCTATGTATAGCCTCCAATGTCTCCTCTGCACGAGGAAGACAGACAGGACAATCCTGCAAAGATTTCAAAATCCCATCGTGCTTCTCTAACTTCAAGAGATGACTTACAGTTCCTGCAAGACATATATGTCCCGCCTCCAATGTCTCCTTTGCCCGAAGAGGACAGACAGGAAAATCCTGCCAAATTTTCTGAATCACATCGGAGTTTTCCACCTTCAAGTGATGACCTAGAGCTCCTTCAAGACTTCTGTGTACCACCACCAATGTCTCCTTTGCACGAGAAGGAGAGACAGAAAAAATCTGCCAAGATTTCACCATCCCATCGTAGTTGGAAACCGTCAGGTGATGGCCTACAGTTCCTGCAAGACCTCTATGTATCGCCTCCAATGTCTCTTTCGCACGGGAGGACAGACAGGACAAACCTGCCAAGATTTCAAAATACCATTGTGCTTCTCCAACTTTAAGAGATGACTTACAGTTCCTGCAAGACATTTATGTACTTCCTCCAATGTCTCCTTTGCACGAGGAGAACAGACAGGAAAAACCTGCCTAGATTTCACCATCCCATCGTGCTTTTCTAACTTCAAGAGATGACCTACAGTTCCTGCAAGACATTTATGTCCCGCCTCCAATGTCTCCTTTGCCCGAAGAGGACAGACAGGAAAATCATGCCAAGGTTTCTGAATCACATCGAGGTTGGCCACCTTCAAGTGATGACCTTCAGTTCCTGCAAGACATTTATGTATCGCCACCAATATCTCCTTTGCACGAGGAGAACAGACAGGAAAAATCTGCCAAGATTACACCATCCCAACGTGCTTGTCCAACTTCACGTGATTACCTACATTTCCTGCAAGACATTTATATACTGCCTACAATGTCTCCTTTGCACGAGAAGGAGAGACAGGAAAAACCTGCCAAGATTTCACCATCCTATCGTGCTTCTCCAACTTCACGACATGACATACAGTTCCTGCAAGACATATATGTACCGCCACCAATGTCTCCTTTGCACGAGGAGGACAGACATTTTTAAATAGGTTATGTTTAGAATCGAAAGGGATCTAGGAGTTATAATTAGTAAGAATTGAAACCAAAAAAACAACAACGTATAAATGTTCGTATGAAGGCAAATAGGACACTGGAATTTATTAATCGAAACGTTACTAATAAGACACCTGGTGTTGTTCATCAGCTTTATCTTGATCTGGTTAGGTGCCATTTAGATTATGCAGTTCAGTTTTGGTCGTTGTACTGTAGAATGGATAAAAAATTAATAGAACGCGTCCAGCGTATGACAAAGATAATCCTCAAAATTAGAAATGTCATATGAAGCAAGATTGACAATAGTTAAATTACATTCTCTAGAAAGGCGAAGAACTAGGGGGTGACATGATAACGGTGTATAAGTGTATGAATGGGCATAACAAAAGGAATATTAATACGGTACTAAAAGTATTAACACAAGAGAGAGAGAACTCGAAATAACGAGTATAAATTGGATAAGGTTAGATTTACGAAAGACCTGGGTAAATACTGGTTCGGTAACAGGGATGTTGAGTCGTGCAACTAATTACCGCGTAACATATTAGAAGAAGGATCCCTTGATTGTTTCAAGCATAGTTTAGACATATATATATATATATATATATATATATATATATATATATATATATATATATATATATATATATATATATATATATATATATATATATATATATATATATATATGGATAAAAAATTAATAGAACGCGTCCAGCGTATGACAAAGATAATCCTCAAAATTATATATATATATATATATATATATATATATATATATATATATATATATATATATATATATATATATATATGAATGATATTGGGTGCTTATAAATAGGAACTGCCTCGTGTGTTCAGCGCCAATAAGACCTATGCGGTTACCTTTATTCTTATGTTCAGATTTAGGAAACACCAGGGTAAAACCTGATTCGGTAACAGGGTGTTTGATTTATGGAGCCAATAATCGCGTAACGTTGCGGAGGTGCATTCTGCAGTTACCTACATTTCTGCATTTCACCATCCCATCGTTCTAGATAGGTTGGTTATAAATAGGAGCTGCCTCGTATGGGCCAATAGGCTTTCTGCAGTTGTCTTTATTCTTATGTTCTTAAGCTTTAAATATATTCTTTAGTAAGGTGGGTAATAATGGGGTGACATTATAGAGGTGTACAAGTGAATGAATGTATATACCAAAAGAGGTTGGTTATAAATAGGAGCTGCCTCGTATGGGCCAATAGGCTTTCTGCTGTTGGCTTTATTCTTATGTGCCTAAGCTATAATTATATTCTCTAGAAAGGGAAAGAATTAGGGGGTGACATGATAGAGGTGTACAAGTGAATAAATATATATAACATAAGGGATATTAAAAGGGTACTAAAAGCATCAACACTAAACAGAACACGAAACAATAGTTATAAAGTGGATTAGTTTCGATTAATTAAGATAAATAACCAGTAAAATACTGGTTCGGTAACAGGATTGCTGATTTGTGGAACCAATTACCGCGTAACATAATAAAAGTAGGATCCCTTGATACTTTCAAGCATAGGTTAGGCATATATATGAAAGATATTGAGTGAATATAAATAGGAGCTGCCTTGTTTGGGACAATAGGCCTTCTACAGTTATCGTCATTTGTATATTCTTATGAATCTAGCTTCAGAGTGAGGTGTCAGTGGATTCCTTCTGGTGAGGTGGTAAGTCTCTGTATAAAATGATCCCAGCTCGATGCCCACCATCCAGTCTCCTGTCTGAGTCTCGTAAGGATGGAAGCAAAAGTAAAGCACAGCAGTTGTTCAATTATTCGAGGTTGTGGCGCTGCAAACAAGTCGCGTGTTCACAAGGAACAGAAGAGGAGGTTCAACTTCTCCCACTCCAAACTCGACGCTTTAAGAGATGTCGACATTTGTCACGAGAAGAATCTGAATTGGAAAGATAACGAACGTTGCATTCTGAAGTACGAGAAGCTTGAATGGATTGGAAGGAGTGCACTAGATCGTCTCATGAACTTTAAAACACCGTCTTCTTCAATTAATATGCTACCCGTTCAAAGCCTGTATGTTCCTTCTTCAGTGAACAATATGTTGTTGCAGCAAGGGCTGTATAACCGACCTCTTATCTCATCTGTGAATGAGGGCGATGTCGAGATGTGTTACGAGAGCTTGGAACGGAAGGGACGGAAAGCTGTTGATCGCCTCATGAACTTTACAAATGTAAAAAATTTACAAAAGAGGCACACTTCCCCGCTGGCCTCCGTGCTCCTATATCCTTCAAATAATATGTTGCCACAGCAAAGCCAGCATGTTCAGTTAAATTCAGGGAATGATGACCTACAGTTCCTGCAAGACCTCTATATACCACCTCCAATGTCTCCTTTGCCCGAGGAAGACAGTACAATCCTGCCAAGATTTCCCCATCCCATCATGCTTGCACAACTTCTCGTGATTACCTACAGTTCCTGCAAGACATTTCTGTACCGCCTCCAATGTCTCCTTTGCACGAGGAGGACAGACAAGAAAAAACTGCCAAGATTTTACCATCCCATAGTGATGACCTACAGTTCCTGCAAGACCTCTATGTATCGCCTCCAATATCTCCTTTGCACGAGGAGGAGAGACAGGACAAATCTGCCAAGATTTCAAAATCCCATCGTGCTTGTCCAACTTCAAGAGATGACCTACAGTTCCTGCAAGACATTTATGTTCCGCCTCCAATGTCTCCTTTGCACGAGAAGGAGAGACAGGAGAAACCTGCCAAGATTTCACCATCCCAACGTGCTTGTCCAACTTCACGTGATTACCTACAGTTCCTGCAAGACATAAATGCACAGCCACCAATGTCTCCTTTGCACGTGGAGGAGAAGCAGGAAAAACCTGCCAAGATTTTACCATACCATCGTGGTTGGATACCTTCAGGTGATGGCCTTCAGTTCCTGCAAGACCTCTATGTATCGCCACCAATGTCTACTTTGCAAGAGGAGGACAGACAGGAAAAACCTGCCAAGGTTTCTGAATCACATCGAGGTTGGCCACCTTCAAGTGATGACCTACAGCTCCTGCAAGACATTTATGTACCGCCACCAATGTCTCCTTTGCACGAGGAGAGCAGACAGGACAAACCTGCCAAGATTTCACCATCCCATCGTGCTTGTCCTACAGTTCCTGCAAGACATTTCTGTACCTCCTCCATTGTCTCATTTGCACGAGGAGGACAGACAGGAAAAAACTGCCAAGATTTCACCATCCCAAAGTTATGACCTACAGTTCCTGAAAGACCTTTATGTACTGCCGCCAATGTCTCCTTTGCACGAGAAGGAGAGACAGGAAAAACCTGCCAAGATTTCACCATCCCATCGTGGTTGGATACCTTTAGGTGATGGCCTTCAGTTCCTGCAAGACCTCTATGTATCGCCACCAATGTCTCCTTTGCACGGGGAGGACAGACAGGACAAACCTGCCAAGATTTCACCATCCCATCATGCTTGTCCAACTTCAAGAGATGACCTACAGTTCCTGCAAGACATTTCTGTACCGCCTCCAATGTCTCCTTTGCACGAGGAGGAGAGACAGGACAAACCTGCCAAGATTTCACCATCCCATCGTGCTTGTCCAATTTCACGTGATTACCTACAGTTCCTGCAAGACATTTCTGTACCGCCTCCATTGTCTCCTTTGCACGAGGAGGACAGACAGGAAAAAACTGCCAAGATTTCACCATCCCATCGTGCTTGTCCAATTTCACGTGATTACCTACAGTTCCTGCAAGACATTTCTGTACCGCCTCCATTGTCTCCTTTGCACGAGAAGGAGAGACAGGAAAAACCTGCCAAGGTTTCACCATCTCATCGGGCTTGGCCACCTTCAAGTGATGACCTACAGTTCCTTCAAGACCTCTTTGTATCGCCTCCAATGTCTCCTCTGCACGAGGAAGACAGACAGGACAATCCTGCAAACATTTCAAAATCGCATCGTGCTTCTCCAACTTCAAGAGATGACTTACAGTTCCTGCAAGACATATATGTCCTGCCTCCAATGTCTCCTTTGCCCGAAGAGGACAGACAGGAAAATCCTGCCAAGGTTTCTGAATCACATCGGGGTTTTCCACCTTCAAGTGATGACCTAGAACTCCTGCAAGACATTTATGTATCGCCTCCAATGTCTCCTTTGCACGATGAGGACAGACAGGACAAACCTGTCAAGATTTCAAAATCCCATTGTGCTTCTCCAACTTTAAGAGATGACTTACAGTTTCTGCAAGACATTTATGTACATCCTCCAATATCTCCTTTGCACGAGGAGAACAGACAGGAAAAACATGCCAAGATTTCACCATCCAATCGTGCTTGTCCAACATCACATGATTACCTACAGTTCCTGCAAGACACCAATGTACAGCCACCAATGTCTCCTTTGCACGTAGAGGAGAGACAGGAAAAACCTGCCAAGATTTTACCATCCCATCGTGGTTGGATACCTTCAGGTGATGGCCTACAGTTCCTGCAACACCTCTATGTATCGCCACCAATGTCTCCTTTGCACGGGGAGGACAGAGAGGACAAACCTGCCAAGATTTCACCATCCCATCGTGCTTGTCCAATTTCACGTGATTACCTACAGTTCCTACAAGACATTTCTGTACCGCCTCCAATGTCTCCTTTGCACGAGGAGGACAGACATGAAAACACTGCCAAGATTTCACCATCCCAAAGTGATGACCTACAGTTCCAGCAAGACCTCTATGTATCGCCTCCTATATCTCCTTTGCACGAGGAGGAGAGACAGGACAAACCTGCCAAGATTTCAAAATCCCATCGTGCTTGTCCAACTTCAAGAGATGACCTTCAGTTCCTGCAAGACATTTATGTTCCGCCTCCAATGTCTCCTTTGCACGAGAAGGACAGACAGGAAAAACCTGACAAGATTTCAACATACCATCTTGCTTGTCCAACTTCACGTGAATACCACCAGTTCCTGCAAGACATTTATGTACCGCCTCCAATGTCTCCTTTGACCGAGGTGGACAGACAGGAAAAATCTGCCAAGATTTCACCATCCCATCGAGGTTGGATACTTTCAGGTGATGACCTACAGTTCCTGCAAGACATTTATGTATCGCCACCAATGTCTCTTTTGCACGAGAAGGACAGACAGGAAAAACCTGCCAAGATTTCACCATCCCATCTTGCTTGTCCAATTTCACATGATGACCTACAGTTCCTGCAAGACATATATGTACAGCCACCAATGTCTCCTTTGCACGTAGAGGAGAGACAGGAAAAACCTGCTAAGATTTTACCATCCCATCTTGGTTGGATACCTTCAGGTGATGGCCTACAGTTCCTGCAAGACTTCTATGTATCGCCACCAATGTCTCCTTTGCACGAGAAGGACAGACAGGACAAATCTGCCAAGATTTCACCATCCCATCGTGCTTGTCCAATTTCTCGAGATGACGTACTGTTCCTGCAAGACACTTATGTACCGCCTCCAATGTCTCCTTTGCACGAGGAGGACAGACAGGAAAAACCTGCCAGGATTTCACCATCCCATCGTGCTTGTCCAACTTCACGAGATGACATACAGTTCCTGCAAGACATTTATGTACCGCCTCCAATGTCTCCTGTGGACGAGGAGAACAGACAGGACAAACCTGCCAAGATTTCACCATCCCATCGTGCTTGTCCAACTTCACGAGATGACATACAGTTCCTGCAAGACATTTATGTACCGCCTCCAATGTCTCCATTGCACGAGGACAGACAGGAAAAACCTGCCAAGATTTCACCATCCCAACGTGCTTGTCCACTTTCAAGAAATGACTTACAGTTCCTGCAAGACATATATGTCCCGCCTCCAATGTCTCCTTTTCCCAAAGAGGACAGACTGGAAAATCCTGCCAAGGTTTCTGAATCACATCGAGGTTGGCCACCTTCAAGTGATGACCTACAGCTCCTGCAAGACATTTATGTACCGCCACCAATGTCTCCTTTGCACGAGGAGAGCAGACAGGAAAAACCTGTCAAGATTTCACCATCCCAACGTGCTTGTCCAACTTCACGCGATTACCTACAGTTCCTGCAAGATATTTATGTACCGCCTCCAATGTCTCCTTTGCACGAGGAGGACAGACAGGAAAAACATGCCAGGATTTCACCATCCTATCGAGGTTGGATACTATCAGGTGATGACCTACAGTTCCTGCAAGACATTTATGTACCGCCACCAATGTCTCCTTTGCACGAGGAGGACAGACAGGAAAATCATGCCAAGGTTTCTCCATCTCATCGCAGTTGGCTACCTTCAGGTGATCGCCGACAATTCCTGGAAGACCTTCATGTTCCGCCTCCAATGTCTCCTTTGCACGAAGACGACAGAGAGAAATACTTCAAATCATGTGATGACATGCAGCTCCGGCAAACCTTCTATGTACCCCCTCCAATGCCTCCTTTGCACGAGGAATACGAACAGGCAATTCCTGCAAACTGTTTAACTGGTCAGAGTGTAAGGTCTCATACAATGTTTGATTGCATACAGTTTCTGGAAGATCTCTGTACCTCGCCACCTATCTTTGCATTGTACGAGGATGACATACAAGAAATTCCTACCAGATGTTCTACTGGCCAAAGTGTAAAGTCTCCTGTTCGAATTGATAACATGCAGTTCATTGAAGATATCTGTGCACCCCCATTCATCTCTCCTGTACACGAGGACAGTAGACAGGTAATACCTGCCCAGTGTTCAACAAGCAATAGTGATAGATCTCCTACAGGGATTGATGTCCTGCAGTTCTTTGAAGATCTCTGTGCAACGCCACCCTTCTGTCCCGTACAAGAGGAAGACAGCCAGTTAATTCCTGAGAAGTGTTTCCCTGAGATGTTTTCACCTGGCCCATGTATGCCGTCTTCTTCGGGGAATGATGATCTGCTGTTCAAGCCTCCCTTCTCCACTTTATACTATGGCATTCAACGCCGGATTCCTGTACCAGATAAGTCTCCCCAGCAACCTTCAGCCAACCGACATGTGGAATATTTTGTCACCAAGAAAGATCCATGTAACGAAAAATCACTGAAATACATTTTCATCAGGAAGGAACTAGTAAATCATCGGCATGACCACTTCTCAATCAATGAGCGCGAACAACCTCAACTCCTCACTTAGCAAACATTCTTCAGTCAGATTTATCTTGAGAAAAGTTCATTTGGAGAACGTGTTCCGTCCCGTTTAGTGACTGATGATTTGCTGGTACTGTAAGTCCTGCATGTCCGTGTAGAACTAGCATATTTGGATGACATTCCTGACTAAGCATGTTATTCTTATTTTAGTGTCATATATTGTATATAATCTGTTATTGTAAAAATTCGTTGTATAATTTTGGAAAACCCAATTATTTTTTAATAAATTTGTTAATAAATTTGACATTTCATTTTTTCCTACCTATGATCTCTGTTATTTATAAATGCTACACATTAAAAATAGAAATGATGGGTTCACAAAGTTTCACATTTTTTAACTTTCTTGGATGGATAAGTTGGACCCTTTGTCAACACAGAATTATTAGCACATTGGGCATGGCAACCATAAAGATGGCAATCGCAAAGATGCAAAAACTATCTCTCTGATTATAAAACTCAGTCAGAGAAGTTTTGACAACGATATTCCATTTGTAGAATACAAGATAACCTAATATATATGTTTAAATAATGATATATATTAAAATATCCCAAAATAAAAAAAAATATAAAGAATCATAATACAAACACTGGATTTTAAACTGGGCAAATGATTTTCTACTGCTTCGGCTTACAAATACAACCCCACCAAGTAAAAAGGGAACGATACCATGAGATCCAGCAGATACCACGAGATCATGAAGACGAACTGTGTTTGCAATAATCGATTTAAGTAACTTTCCACAATAGAAGTTAGGCTAATTGGACGATAGTTTGACGCAAGTGATCTATCTCCTTTCCTAAAAATTAGTACCACATTAGCAACCTTCCATGACTCTGGCTCTGTTTGACTCTATTGATTTATTAAATATGGTAGACAGTGGCTCGGAAATTCCCTTTGCATTCTTTAAGCACCCTGACAAACACTTCATTCGGTCCTGGGGATGTGTTTGGTGTGAATTTTACTTTTTGTTTAATTACATCCTCCCTGGTAACTGCTAAACTAGTCAACCTATTCTCGCCCACCACCTTCATAGACTTGTTCGGCTGAAGGCATATTGTTAAGTTCCTCTTTGGTAAATACATCGATAAAATATTGATTATAAGTACTACTCATCTCTTCGTCCTTATCCGTTATCTGACCTGTCTCAGTTATAAATGGACCTATCCTTTCAATAATCCTTGTTCGATATAACTGAAAAACCCTTTAGGATTTGTCTTTGCTTGCCCTGCTAAGCGAACTTCATACTTTCTTTTTGCCCTTCTTATCTCATTTGTAACATTTCTAACCAGTTGTACGAATTATTGTTCTAAACAGACTTTCCCACTCCTAAACCTTTTGTACCACACTCTGTTTTTACCTCTACGGTTCTTCAGATCTTTTTGTTATCCATTTGTGGATCACTCACGTGTTCGTTCTATTCAATTTATATGGTATACTACGTTCCTGTGCTTTGCTTAAAATATTTTTAAATATGTTATATTTTGAATCCACTTCGAAGTTCCTTTTTACGTCACCTATCACTGGGTTCACGTCTCATTCCTAGACCGGCCCACCCCCCCCCCCCCCATGCCCAAGACTTTCCAATCTATTTGCCCCCCAAAAATTCTTAGGCTATTAAAATCAGCTTTTCGAAATACTGGCACTTTAACAGAATTTTCTTCTACAGATCTATTCCATTCTATGCTAAATCTGATTTCTTTGTGATCACTATTCCCTAGCTCACTCCCAATTTCGATCTCATTAATTTGTGTTTCTCTGTTAGTTAACACCAAATCTAAAATATTATTTTTCCGCGTTGGATCCTTAATGTGTTGCGTAAGAAAGCAATCGTCAATTAATTCTAAAAAATCTTCTGCTTCATTATTCCCTGTTCTGTTAAACCAATTTAGTCCACTAAAATTAAACTCATCCATGACACAAATAATGTTAGACCTAGATGCTCTAGGTCTAACATTAGCATTAAACTGCATCTGCCAATCCTTTGACCATTTCAAAACCCTATCTAGATCAACTTGAAGTGATAGTGAGTCCTCCTCCGAATTAATTTCCCTACCGATTTTCGTATCATCGGCAAATTTGCAAATGTTGCTACTCAAACCTGAATCTAAATCATTTATATATATTATAAACAACAGAGGTCCAAGGACAGAGCCTTGAGGCACTCCACTTACAACATTTCCCACTCTGACTTGACTCCATTTATACTAACTCTCTGTTTCCTTTGGTATAGCCATGCCCTAATCCAGTTTAATATAGCACCCCCAATACCATGAGCCTCTATCTTTTTAATCAGTCTTTCATGTGGCACTGTATCAAAAGCTTTCCTAAAGTCAAGGTACACAACATCACAATCCTTACCACTATCAACTGCCTCAACTATGCTAGAATAAAAAGATAACAAATTTGTTAAACATGAACGGCCATTTATAAAACCATGTTGCGACTCAATTATTAATTTATGTTTTTCAAGATGAAGACGAATTTTATTGCTATTATAGATTCGAGTAACTTTCCCACAATAGACGTTAGGCTAATTGGTCGATAGTTAGACGCAAGTGATCTATCTCCTTTCTTAAAAACTGGTATCACATTAGCAACTTTCCAAAACTCTGGCACTCTGCCTGACTCTATTGATTTATTAAATATGGTTGACAGTGGGTCACAAAGCTCCTCTTTGCATTCTTTAAGCACCCTGGCAAACACTTCATCCGGCCCTGGGGATTTGTTTGGTTTGAGTTTTACTATTTGTTTAAGAACATCCTCCATGGTAACTGCTAAACTCGTCAACCTGTCCTCGTCCCCACCCACATAGACTTGTTCGGCTGAAGGCATATTGTTAAGTTCCTCTTTAGTAAATACAGATACAAAATATTTATTAAAAATACTACTCATCTCTTCATCACTATCTGTTATTTGACCTGTCTCAGTTTTTAATGGACCTATCCTTTCCCTAGTCTTAGTACGATATAACTGAAAAAACCCTTTAGGATTTGTCTTTGCTTGCCCTGCTATACGAACTTCATAGTTTCTTTTTACTTTCCTTATCTCTTTTTTAACATTTCTAATCAGTTGTACGAATTCCTGTTCTAAAGTGACTTCTCCATTTTTAATCCTTTTGTACCAAGCTCTCTTTTTACCTATAAGGTTCTTCAAATTCTTTGTTATCCACTTTGGGTCATTAGTATTCGATAGAGTTACAAGATACGAGCTAGATGGTGTTGAGATTGCGAAGTCGGATTGCGAAAGGGATCTGGGAGTTATGATTAGTAAGAATTTAAAACAAAAGGATCAATGCATAAATGTTCGTAATAAGGCAAATCGGACACTTGGATTTATTAATCGCAGCGTTAGTAACAAGACACCTGGTGTGGTTCTCAAGCTATATCTTGCTCTAGTTAGGCCCCATTTAGATTTTGCAGTTCAGTTTTGGTCGCCATATTATAGAATGGATATAAATTTACTTGAACGTGTCCAGCGTAGGATGACTAAGTTAATTCCCCAAATTAGAAATCTTTCATATGAAGAAAGATTAACAAAGCTTAAGTTGCATTCACTGGAAAGGCGAAGAGTTAGGGGTGACATGATAGAGGTTTACAAGTGGGTGAATGGACATAACAAAGGGGATATTAATAGGGTATTAAAAGTATCAACACAAGACAGAACACGAAACAATGGGTATAAATTGGACAAGTTTAGATTTAGGAAAGACTTGGGTAAATACTGGTTCAGTAACAGGGTTGTTGATTTGTGGAACCAATTGCCGCATAACATTGTGGAGGTGGGGTCCCTCGATTGTCCCTCGATTGCCGGGGGACACTGGATGACTTTTTGCGTTTTAGTTGGGGGCCGAGTTTTGGTTTTGCTACCTGGTGTTCTCTGTGTGGGGCGGGGCCGGTGCTTGTCACCCTGAGGGACTCCTGGGGCTCCCCAATCATCTGCTCGTTTGCGTTTTTTCGCCACATGGCATATTAGTTTCAAGTGATTGGCGTCACTCGCTTCGCGATTAAGCTTGGCGTTTCACATTTCCTGGCTTCGCGTTTAACCCATCACGGGTACGCTGGGGCGCATCCGATCCCACGATCGTCGTCGCCCTTAAATCAACAACAACAACAACAACAACAACAATTATTCCCTAAACCAAAGTCTAGTGTTTAAACTTATTAAATTAATGTTGACTGTGACTGGTTCTTCGATAATTATACCATAAAACCACAGACTCTCTTGCTATGAATAAATTTGTTGAGGCAGTGGATGCTAATGCTGCTAACCCTATAAATTCATAAAATTAAATTCATATCTCCCAGAGCACCATGGCACGGAGTCTTCTATGAACGTATGATTGATACAATAAAACGTTCTCTTAGGAAAACCCTACACTGCCAAAAGATTGACATGCTGGATCTCCAAACCGTTGTTTGGAAATGGAAGCTCGAGTTAACAACTGACTGTTTACCTACCTGTTATGAATCCATATACTTGATTTTAACATTTATTATGATAAACATGTATGTTCATTATTATTCCTCAGTTATTTTAAATTAAACATTATACCCATTTGTTTTCTAATATGCATGTTTGAATTAATTGTAGCATGCTGTAGTGTGCTTGTAAGAGAAGTTGTTGTTGTTGAGTTAGGGGTGACGATGATCGTGGGATCGAATGTGCCCCGGCGTACCCGGCAAGGGTTAATCACGAAGCACGGAAAGGTGAAACGTCAAGCCAAATTGCGAAACAAGTAACGCCAATCATAGGAAACTAATATGCCATGCGGCAAAAAAACACAGACAGGCAGATTGGGGAGCCCCAGGAGTCACTCAGATTGACAAGCACCGGCACCATCCCACACAAAGAACACTGGGAAGCAAAACCAAAAACTCGGCCCCAACTAAAACGCAAAAGTCATCCAGTGTCCTCCGGCAGAGCAGAAGCCTGTCGCCCACCACGACTGAGGGCACACCAGGAGCCCACCAAGACTCGCCAACCCCCGGCACCTCTCGGCCAAGCCGGCCCCCGAACATCGTTACCCCACCGTGAGAACCAGTCAGAACACGTAAAAAAAATTATCAACAATCCCGTGATCCAAGGCGATATGAGAGCTAGGCGTTGTACAACCGGACCGTTGAATAGGGATGCCAAACGGCAGTAGCAAAGCCAAAACGCGAAACGTGATCAGGCGGAAACAGAACGTGATAAGGCGGAGGAGGTGTCCAGACGTCTGCTTGTTGTCAAGGTTGAATCAGGTGAGCTTGGAGCTGAGTGTCTGCTTGTAGGAGATATTTTGCTAATGCTATTGCATGTTAATTCATATGGGAAAGAGACAGTGGCATCTCATGGGGGGGATGATCATATTTGGTCATATGTGTATCAACCTAGCTTCATTGATTTACCCCTGTAAATATTTCAGTTTCTTGTATGTACATATTTCTTAATTACACCTTATCAGTGTTATATGCATATAAGGATAGTTATAATTATGTTCTTAAGAATTTCGCACAGATAGCAGAGTATCTAGAGATATCATGTGGTTCATAGTTGGTAACTTGTAGACACCATGTCATGCATGCTCCAGCAACGTTAGTCGCGTGGGTGAAGCTAGGTGGGGTGGACTTGTTATGAGATAAGTCTTTGGTACCTGTTTATTGGTACCTGTTTGGTACCTGTTTATTCTAGCTAATTGTCTAGTTAGACCATTATTTGCATACCCATCTATTCATTTACGTTTTAAAATAGTGATCAGTGCTAATATATATAATGATATTGTGTTATTTCATTCTGGTGCAATAATATTTCTGGCTGCCTGTATTTCATTTATATGTTTGTATGTTTCTTTGTTGCTCTTACTTAAAGTATATTGCTTTGCTGATTTAAGCAGATGAATTATTTACCCTAGGCATTTGTAGTAGGCAAGGCCGCATATTTATATATTTTGATTACTGCAAAAGCAGAGGAATCATACCAAAAGGTCTAGGGTCATAACAAAATAAGACCTATGTCTAGGAGAATTAATTCCCATAATTCAATGTACTAAATGGTATATGTTATTAATTGTTAATACCTTCCTAGGTACTGTGTGTTTATATGGTGTTACCCAACCAAGCCTGTGTACCATTTCTTTATTCATTCTGAGCTGCTTGTGGAAGTTTTCTAAACACTTCAAGATTGCGGCAAGTGTACAGCTTGTGCCAGGAGCCAAGCAAACCTTCAGTGTTGTTGTAATTGATAGTTGTGCTAATTAAGCTGACAATGAAGGAACAAGTTGCTTTGTTGGTGGCGCAGCCTAATTTTGGTGAAATTAAAGACTTGAAGAAGTCTGGGTTGTTGTACATGGCTGAAAGGCTAAATCTAACAGTTTCCAAGAGAATGTTAAAGGCTCAGCTAGTAAGAGTCATTGTAAGGAGTGCCGGACCAACCGGGCTGTGGTGGGTATGTGGGCCTGCGGGCCGCTCCAAGCAACAGCCTGGTGGACCAAACTCTCACAAATCAAGCCTGGCCTCGGGCCGGGCTTGGGGAGTAGAACTCCCAGAACCCCATCAACCAGGTATCAACCAGGTATGTCACACACTTGGTGGAGGAGGAGAAACTCGACGAGGAGTGGTTAAAGGAATTAGAAGAGTCAAGTGACCAGGTGCAATTCTAAAGTTAGAGATGGAATCTAAGCTAGAGATGGCAAAGTTAGAAGCTGAGAAACAGAGGTTGGAGATGTAGAATCGCCAAAAACAGCTGGAGTTGGAGACTCAGCAGCAGATGCTTGAGGCTCAGAACCAGCAAAGACAATTGGAGCTTGAAGCTCATGCTAAACAACAAGTGGAACAAGAATCACAGAGCAGGAGTGAGGGTCAGCTGCAACTAGAAGAAGTTAGGCGGCAACAATTGGAAATTCAACAGAGTATAGCAACAAATAATAACAGACTAGAGGAACAGAGAATTGCAGTAGGACATGGTGACACTAGTAATCATACAGGTAGTACTGATAACTCTTTAAAGTTTAGGAAAAATGTAGATTAACCTCAATTCAATGAGGAAGATCCAGAAATAATCTTTTTGCATTTCCAGAAGTTAGCAGTCAGTACGAATTGACCTGCGGATCAGTGGATTGCCATCATGCAAGGACAATTTAAAGAGATAGCCCAGGAAATTTTTGCATCTCTTCCTGCCGCTAATGATTTTGACTTTAACTTTGTTCAACAGAGCATCTTAAATGCATACCAGCAGACTCCAGAGGTCCATAGACAGAAATTTAGAGGTATAAAGAGAGCACATGATCAGACCATTTCTGATTTTGCAAGAGTTAAAATTAATCATTTTGATAGATGGGTAAAAGCACTTTCAATTAGAGATTTTGAGACTTTGAGAAATCTCATAGTGATAGAGAAGATTTTAGGCTGTCTACCAGAGAAATTAGCATTGTTTATAGCTGAACATAAACAGACTAACGACATTATAAAACTAGCCAAGCTACCAGATGAACACGAGTTACTCACTAAGGTGCCATTTCGAGCCCAATCAACTACTTATAATTCTAAGAGTAATTATCAGGTTCCTAAATCTAGTGTTTTCCAGACCAGACCAGCTAACCCACTTTCTCCCCTGAACTCTTCTCCTGTAAAGCCAAAGTTTGAAAAAAAGTAGACAGGGTTGTCACCCTCAAATAATGTAGTGTCTAAACCTGCAGTTGTTTCGGTTGTTTCGACAATTGGCAGATATTGCAAGCATTGCAAGAGGAGAGGTCATGTTGTTAATTCCTGTTTTACCTTGCATCCTGAGTTGAAACCTACCGGTCTGATTATGAGACAGGGGTTGCAAGCCATTAATTCTAATGTTGTTCCAGTCACGCCCAAATGGATGACTAACTTTAAACCGTACCTATATTCAGGTACTTTACTTTGCACCAGTGGAAGCTGGAAGCCAGTGCGGTTATTGAGGGACACTGGTGCTTCTCAATCTGTAATTTCTCCCCATGCTCTTGCTGCTGTTAGCACAGAAGACACCGGTGAAGTAGTATTATTGCAGGGTATTGGAGGTCATGTCCAGCGTGTACCATTAGTTAAAATTCACCTGAAGTCAACTATTACACCAGGTTGGTGCACTGTAGCTGTTAGTGAGCAGTTGCCCATCCCTGGAGTTGATGTTATTTTGGGTAATGATATTTACAAGTGTCAAGTTATTGGGACAGCGTGTCGTAATATGTTCACTAACCCTAGTTGTGTGCTGGCTCAACCGGATGCGGATCATGATGTCATCTATTCAGTCTGTGTTGTGACCTGATCCATGGGTAAGCAGGGTGAGGTAAATCCTGTGACTTTCAAGGTGGATGTTTTTGAGGCCAGGACCTCTTCAGACAGGGAGGTGGAGGTGGATCTTGAGGATACATTCCTAGCTCATGCGGATGTCGAGAGTGAGGCTGGTACCAAAGCCTCGATTTATTCTCACCAAGAGGATGGTCTGGAACAGGTGGCCCAGATACCAGTTCCTTGCCTTCTTGTTCCAGCTGCTGAGTCCCAGACCTTGAGTGAGTTGAAGAGTACTGATCCTAGCCTAGCTGAATGTTATGCAGAAGCAGCTGATACTATTGATGCCTTGGATGAGTGTGTTACCAGATCTCATACGCACAGCTCGTGCATAAATGGGCAGTGACAAAAAGGGCCTAGGAGTAAGCTCACTGCTCTTAAAGTAATTCGCCAGGGTGCCCCATTGCTGGTACAAACAAGTATGATATTAAGATAAGGATAAGTAAACAAACATATATAAAAATTATATATATCAATAACAACTAAACTTCACTTATCAGTATAATAACATATGTACTCACGTAAATTATCCATAAGAGAACATGGCTTAATGTAAATGTTTAACTCCCCGGATTAATTAATCTACCCTATTGAAACCATTAAATACACACAGACTTAACTTTAAAAAGATGTTTCCCAGACTAGTACTCAGACGCCACTGGCGCCTGAGCATTAGTCTGGGCAGTGGCTCGAGCAGACGCCACTGGCGCCTGAGCATTAGTCTGGGCAGTGGCTCCAGCAGACGCCACTGGCGCCTGAGCATTAGTCTGGGCAGTGGCTCGAGCAGACGCCACTGGCGCCTGAGCATTAGTCTGGGCAGTGGCTCGAGCAGACGCCACTGGCGCCTGAGCATTAGTCTGGGCAGTGGCTCGAGCAGACGCCACTTGTGTTTGTTCGACGCACACACCCAAAACACACTTCCCCCTCCATCCTAGGCAAGGGGATGGCAAACGAGGTCTTTTACATAAAAATTCATTTATGAGAAAAGTAATCGTTCTCACTCAGACATAAAATAATACCAAATATATTCTATTACATGCAATTGACATTATCAGTGTACAACATGTTTATTAAAGGTAAATTCAAAAAGAATGAATAATTTAAGAGATGATATCTGGCAACCCAACAATTGATCAAGTACATTTATTCTGGTTCAAAACCTGACCGGTAATAAACAGGTTTGAATCAGGTGAACTCCAGCAAGCCAGCTCCGTCCCCAATATGTTGCCAAGTCCTACTCACATTATAATAAGGTTAATTCACGTACTTAAATAAGATTATATTTCACAATTTCTCAATACATGAATAATATTATATTCACAATTTCTCAATACATGAATACTGTCGGTATCCATGACTAGGGATATGTAACATATCCTTATCTTCAAGAAAAAAAATGCTATTAATTGAAGATTAATGGCATTTTTCTGAGAAGTAAGCATGAAATAAAAACAATTAAACGAAAATTTTGAATAAACATATCTCATTATTCTGTCACATCAAACACAAAACTTCTAGATAAAGCATCTTAAATCACATTTTGCCTACCAGGAATATGCTTAATTTCTACATTGGACTCCTGCAGGAATAAAGACCATCTGAGAATCCTTTGATTTTTGTACTTCATTACGTTTATAAATTCAAGGGCATTATGATCTGTAAAACCTACCACTTTATTATCTGACAGGTAAGTTTCAAATTTCTTAAAAGATAGTATGAGACCAAGTGCCTCCTTTCCCACCACTGAATAGTTCTTCTGTGCTTTATTGAATTTTCTGGAGAAATAAGTACACTGGGTGTTCAATATTATCAAGTCCAACCTGAATAAGAACTGCACCGTTTCCTAAGTCAGACGCATCAATATGTAGGATAAAAGGTCTGTCATATTGAGGGCTGGCTAGAACAGGTGACGTAGATAGTATTCCCTTTAAACTCTGAAAGGAATCTTGACATTCTTGTGTCCACTTATATTTTACTTGTTTACATAACAAATTGATTAATGGGGCAGCAACTGTAGAGAAATTCTTACAGTAGCGCCTATATTAAGCACACATTCCAATGAATCTTTGAAACCCCCCTCTTTACTGGTCAACACTGGATATTCCACTATAGCTCGAATTTTGTGTTGTAAAGGTAGTATCTTTCCTTGTCCCACTTCATGTCCAAGATAGATTTTAGTGCCCTATGCCAACTACACTTGTTGACATTAACCGTTAAATTGGCACTCTGTAACACTTCAAAATTTTTTTTAAGTCTGACAGGTAGTCTGTCCAACACTTACTATATAAGACTATATCATCTAGGTATGCCCTGCAATTTGGCACGTCCTTAAGCAAAAAATTCATTAGTTTCTGGAAAGTGGCAGGATTTCTTAATCCAAAAGGTATGACGTTAAATTCATATGCTCCATCTGGTGTAATAAAAGCTGTCACTTCCCAAGCATAATCACTTAGAAAGATTTGATGATAACCCTTAGACAGATCAAGTTTTTACACAAACTGAGCGTTACCAATCTGGTCTATACACTCTTCCAATAATGGTAACAAATCAACTCTTGGGAACAAATCAACTCTTGTTACCTTGTTTAATTTACGATAGTCCACACACAAACGCCAGGTCCCCCCTCCTGGTTTTGGTACCAGCAAACAGGGAGAACTCCAAGAACTTTGGCTTGGACGTATGAATTTATGTTGAAGTTGATAATCCACTTCCTGTTGTATAAGTCTTCTCTTTTCTGTATTCACTCGGTATGGATGCTGTCGAATTGGAGTGTTGTCAAGCATTTGGATGTCGTGGGTGATGAGAGGAGTCTGTGTGGGTATCTCCCCAAACAGATTCGAATGTGTGTCCAGCAGAACCTGGAACTCATCTCGCTGTTCCTCCTGCAAATGACATAGCAACACCTTCCCTCCGGAATTGGAACTGAAATGAGGAATATTAATATCTTTTCCTTTATTGCAATCCTCCTCAGGTGGTAACTCCTCCTGACCAAAACAAACTACAACTCCTGGCCCACAATAGGCCGTTAACCGATTTAAATGTACAATCATTGACTGTCCTGAAATATTCCCAGCAAACAATTTTAGGTTGCCACAACATATCTGGAAAGTATTTGAAAGGATTGGAAACGTTTGTTTTATCGTATCAGATACGATATTGTGTGTGGACTTAAATAGGTTTCCAAAACTTATAACCAAGACATATGTATCTAACACTAATTTGAGATGTTGTGGCAACTTTACACTCCTAACATGAGTCATTCATAATCCATTCATACACCAATATGAATCTCTTGTGAAAGGTTTAAGCCTTATCTGAACCCTTTTCACATCATTTTGTTTAAAGTTAAATTTCTTGAAATTAAATTATATTATTTTATATTATATTATTTTTATTATATTTTATTTTATAATGTATTATTATTTTTCTTATATTTTTTTTATATTATACTATTGTTTTCAATTTAAATATTAAAACCAATTTAAGGGTAAAAAAATCAAATAATTTATATTTCTTTTATTATTTACTAACAAATCAGCAAAAATACAAAAACATATGACCTATATAATTATATATATAATATATATATATAAATAATATATATATAAATAATATATATATATATATAAATAATTTATATAATATATATTATATATATATATATATATAAATAATATATATATATATAAATAATTTATATAATATATATTATATATATATATATATATATATATAATATATATTATATAATATATACACTAATATATATATATATATATATATATATATATATATATATATATATATATATATATATATATATATATATATATATATATATATATATATATATATATATATATATATATATATATATATATATATATTAGTGTAATATATAAGGGTGTAGTGTAATAGTATATATATTATATATATATATATATATATATATATATATATATATATATATATATATATTTATATATAAATAATATATTTATATATAAATAATATATTTATATATAAATAATATATTTATATATAAATAATATATATATATAAATAATATATTTATATATAAATAATATATTTATATACAAATAATATATTTATATACAAATAATATATTTATATACAAATAATATATTTATATATAAATAATATATTTATTAATAATATATATATATAAATAATATATATATATTTATATACAAATAATATATTTATATACAAATAATATATTTATATACAAATAATATATTTATATATAAATAATATATTTTTTGTGCTTTATTATGCATTTGATGGTTACAAGATATACATGGGTTGATACAAAAATAATAATGCAAAAAGGTGCTTAAAGGTTATGGATCTCTTGAAGAACACAACAATGGGAAACATTGATGAATGTCACAGACGGGTTCGATCATTGTTGCAAGTCAAACACTTCTTCGAATTCCTCTGAAGTTGGACTAGTGCCCAAGACGCAACAGGCATTTCCCCTCTGAATCGCAACACTGAGGCGCTGGAACAAGAAACTTTTTGCTCTCTGGTCTTTTGTAGCGCTGATCAATTTGTCCCCCAATTCCTTCAGGAACTTCAATGCACATTTTCCCCAATAATATATTTATATATAAATAATATATTTATATATAAATAATATATTTATATATAAATAATATATATATATAAATAATATATTTATATATAAATAATATATTTATATACAAATAATATATTTATATACAAATAATATATTTATATACAAATAATATATTTATATACAAATAATATATTTATATATAAATAATATATTTATTAATAATATATATATATAAATAATATATATATATTTATATACAAATAATATATTTATATACAAATAATATATTTATATACAAATAATATATTTATATATAAATAATATATTTATATATAAATAATATATTTATATATAAATAATATATTTATTAATAATATATATATATAAATAATATATATAAATAATATATATATGATAACCATCTTTGTAACCTATATGTAACTCCCTCTTTGTAACAAAGTTCAAATAAAGCAAATATATATGTGTACATACAAAAGAATGGGGGTGGTAGAAGATAATATTAGTGTTTAGTGAGTGACCACAAGGTCTCCTCTGAATACTTTTTATTTTCTTCTCCGAGGCTATGGGTCCCCACATTGGCACCAGAGGTCTTCCTCACAAACTTTTTATATAATATATATATATAAATAATGTATATAAAGTTAAAACTAGCTAGTTATACATAGATATATGATAACTAACCAACCCTACCAAACCTAACCTATCTAACCTATATATATATATATATATATATATATATATATATATATATATATATATATATATATATATATATATATATTATAATATAAATACACACATATATATATATAGGTTATATATAGGAATCTATATGTGTCTATATATAGACACATATAGATTCTTCTATATAGACATTAGAGAAGATTCAGCGGTACGCCATGCACCAGGCTCGCCACCATTTTCAGTATTCGTCATATCCAAGTCTGCTGTGTGATGCACATGTCTTCTTGCTTCACCACCCTGTAATGAAATATTGTTTGTTACTAATTGTTTTCAATAATACATTATTTTATTATATAATATTTAATTTATTAATTAAAAACCCTTTCCATATTATAGAAAAAAAAACTAAAACAAGAATCTATATAAAACTATAGAATAGAATAGAATAGAATAATAGAATAGAATCTATATAGAATCTATATATCATATATATATTTATATAAATAAATATATATATATAAATATATATATATATATATATATATATATATATATATATATATATATATATATATATATATACATTTATTTATATATATATATATATATATATATATATATATATATATATATATATATATATATATATATATATATATATATATATATATATATATATATATATATATTATTATATCCTGCATTATTCCAGCCCATTATTAGAGATAGTAGCCACCTCTTATTTTGGTTTTCTTTCATTATTAGTGCTCAGAAAATTAAATATATCTACTTATTTAGTCAAAATCAGTTACATTATTTTATCTTATTCATAGCATAAATGTTCTCAAAGATTACTAAAAAGAAATTGAATTAGACTACAGCAAATTGGCAAACTTTACCTTGTATCTGTTTCCACCGAGTTTGTTTGGGGCGTTCTTCAACATATCAGCAATACTTGTCTCAACATCTCTTTCAGTTGCATTAGTGTGGGTGTTGATACAGGCTTCTGGAAATTTATAAGAATTAATTAATATATATAATTATAATTCACTTTGCCATTCCCCATTCCACAGTCCTCTCGTCCTTCCCACTTCCCCGTCCCCACATCCTCCCCACTATTCCCACTTCCCTGTCCCATCGTCCTCCTTACCATTTTCCCCTCCCCTGTCCCTTCTTCCTCCCCCATCTGGATAACACGAGGTATCCCAAACAAGGAGAAAAATCGCTCTTGACACTTGATAAGGCTCTCAGCCTTAGGAAACCTCGAAGGCATGAACATCAAGGTGAACATGAACATATTACCCGACTTGTTCTCGATAAAGGACCTACACAGTGCATAACAATATGAGAAAAAGTTTCTTCTGGAACTATAATAGATTGTTATGGTGGTCTTGGCACAGATTGGTTGGTCTTTCCAACAGTTTGACATGTTACACAATTATGGCAATATCTGACCACATCTTTCTTCAATTTAGGCCAATAAAATTACTTACAGATCTTGTGATACATGGTAGTAATACCTTTGTGACCTCCCATGGGGTCATCATGTGCAGCCTGCAAGACATGCTCCCGATAATCACTGGGGGACAACTAGTTGGATCCTCGTCTCACAATCATCTAATGAGGGAGCTCCCTTGGCTCTCCATCTTCTAATCAGAAGTCGATCCTTGAAAAAGAAACCCGTCCCATCCTCCAATGTATCTACATTAGCAGTGGCTTCAGAACTACACTCAGATAAATTAAGTTCAGTATTCTGCAAGGAACTCAAGGTTAAGGTCTCAGACTCAGGAGCGAGCGGGCAAGTATTTGGCAACCTGACATCCTTTCCTAACCCTGGCTGGTCAGAATAATGCAGAGTCACGGCTACTATAGTCTCACTCTCGACAACTGGTTCAGAAGTGGAGACAAGCGGGCAAGTCACAGTTAAATCAGCCTCCTCACCTTCACCTTTTTTGTTACTAGGGCTCGGCGGGGCTTCCACTAATGACTCACTCTCGTTATCCAACTGAGTTATGAATGAATCCACAAGATCCACCTCCCTTTCCCTGTCTGAAAGGGTCCTGGTCTTGGGAACATTCACCTTGGTTTTTACACGATTACTGTCACCCGTTCTTCCCATTGACCTGGTCACATGCAGGGTATATAATGCCATCCTCTGCATCCTGCTGAGCCAGTACACTGTTAGGGTTAATCAACATTATTGGACACTCGATCCCTTCAACCTTACGGTTCCCAAAATCATTCCCTACAATAATGTCCACTCCTGGAATGGGCAACTGTTTACTCACACCAACATTACACCACCCAGAAGTATAATTTGAATCATGATTAATTTGGATTAAAGACACTTGTTGCACACTATGAACAATACCTTGTAGTAGTACAATCTCACCAAGATTTCTTGTATCAACATCAGCAAGTACATTATGCGAAATGAGAGACTGTGAAGTTCCAATATTACGGAGTAAGGAGTAATTGTACAGTCTTACTACTTCCATCTTTACACAGTAATGCACCTGTGAACATATATGGTTTAAACTTAGTCATCCAATGGGGATTGACTGTAATACATAGATAATTATTTACTTGCAACCCTTTACTCATGATGAGACCAGTAGGTCTTAATTCAGGGTGCAAACTAAAACATGAATTAATCACATGCCCTCTCCTCTTACAATTAGTGCAGTATCTGACAGTGGTCACACCTGGTAAACCTACTGCAGGTTTAGAATTCACATTACTAGGATTTTGTATCCCTATCAGTGCTTTCTCTAGTTTAGTTTTTGGAAGAGAAGAGTTCATGGAAGTAGCTGGAGAATTAGTATTGGGTTTGTTATTGGGTTTGTTCTGATAAACATTTTTATGAGCATTATAGTTTACTCAACTGTGAAAATTATTTGACATGTGCCCTTGTTAGCAATTCATGCTCATCAGCGAGCTTGGAGAGCTCGTATATATCTGTGGTATTCTTCTGTTACGCCATATAGGTAGATAATTTATCTGGAAGACAAGATAAAACTTCTTCAGCAATGAGAAGATTTTTAAAAGTTTCAAACTCTGTAATAGAAAGTGATTTGAGCCATCTCTCACAATAGTTAGTTTTCAACCTAGTAAAATCAGCAATGGTTTGTTCATGTGCCCTCTTTAAATTACGGAATTTCTGTCGATGTGCCTCAGGATTTAACTGATATGTATTTAAGATGCTTTTCTTAACAAATTGATAGTCAAAGCTATTTGCATCAGGAAGAGATGTGAATACCTCTTGACTCTTTCCTCAAAAATTGACTCTGTATTATAGCTACACACTGGTCTATAGGCCAGTCCATACTGACTTCAATCTTGGAAAAGTGAGAAAAGAAAACCTCAGGGTCTTCCTCATTAAATTTGGGCAACTCGACATATTTATTTATCTTAGATTGAGGGTTGGTATTGTTTTGAATATTGCTAGTATTACCATGTCCAGCTGCAAGTCTCTGTGTCTCTACTCTATTATTGTCCTCTGCCATTTGTCGTTGTATTTCTAGTTGTTTCTGCTTAGCTGCATCTAACTGCAACTGATCTGCAAGTCTAGCATTCTGTGCCTCAATGTCTCTCTGTTGAGCTTTTTCCTCAAATTTAATTTTTTTTCTGCGGAGCCTCAAGCCTAGCAAAGTCAAGCTGAGATTCTAACTCAAAACGTCTTAATGCTAGCTGCTCACTTGTCCCATCAGTTAGATTTCCCAAGACCTCTTCTCCTAGTTTACCATCTTCCACTTAGTGGGTAATTATCACTTTCACTATCTGTGCTTTAACCATTTTATTACTGGCGGTTAACTCTAGTTTACCTGCTATACAAATCAAGGCAGACTTTGTCAGGTTCTTAATCCCTTCAAAGTTACACTGTGATAGCAACAACTCCACTTGATTCTCCATGGTTAACACTTGGCACTTCACTAATTATTTACTTATAATTGTAACGACACTGAACACTGCCTGGCCAACTGCACAAGCAACAAATATGAAACTAACCTCAAATCGTGAAGTGTGTTGGTTGACACTGGCAGAGTAGACGGAACACAGAGGACAGTACTTGTTGTTACGGAAATACTTGGCACAATAATTTCTAGGTCACACTGTTACCTAGGAAGGCAAGTTTGAATTAATACAAGTTATATATATAAGTACATAAGACAAGTTAATAAGTAATTATTTTATATAAAGTGGGAACAGTCCCCTGGTTGCGGGCCCCCATAATTTGTTACCAGATCTCTTACACACAGCTCGTGTATAAAGCTCACTGCTCTTAAAGTAATACACCAAAGTGCCCCGTTGCTGGTACAAACAAGTATTATAGTGTGTATAATTATATTTATAGCATTATATAACCCCTCAACTGCTCAGCTTCCAAATATGACCCCCCCCCCAGTGTGCAGGAAATAAATTATCTGGAAAAAATTATTTTTTGTTTTGAAAGTGTTAAAACCCCTTCCCTGAGTATGGGTAAAGTAACTGAAAGTTGAAATTGTACTTACTTTGGCTGCCATGGAGTCCGTAAGTTGGCGTGTGATGTCATAATTCACCATTCGCTTACACTCCCAGAGCCAGAGGGGCACCAGGGGCAGGATGCATGTGCTGCCGCAAATATATTTGTGTTCATTTTTTTGCGCACAGTTCCAAATAAATTTTATTTGTTTCTATGTACCAATCCTATGTATGATGAACACGTACACTATATTATGGCAGTAGAACATCCATACTGTCCGAAGACACTGTAACGTGCATGACACATGTGTACACATATCTGACACATATTTCCAATGTATCGTGCTAATTTATGTATATAAATACATAAATCTATTTACACACTGTACAGTATCACACACTATATACACACACACCATAAACACACTCAGAACTCTACGAGTGTGAGCTGCCACACCTAGCCAGCCAGTCCTCCGTCATTCCTCCAACATCGTACTCCCCATCACTCCTCCTCCCACCATTTTTTGGCGCACAGTTGCAAATACATTTTATTTGTTCTTTATATAACATTCACGCCAATGTTTCATGTTTATTTATGCATATTTACACCACATTTACTCACAATACACACACACCATAAACACACTCAGAACTCCGTGAGTGTGAACTGCAACACTCAGCCAGCCAGTCCTCCCTCTCTCCTCCAACATTGTACTCACCATCACCCCTCCTCCCACCATACTGTTATTGTTTTTATCACACTACTTACATATGTTATGTATACCAATTGTCACGGTAAATTCTCTAGTAAGAGATTCGGCCTGCTCCCTTAACACCGATTCTAGTCATTCACGTCTATGTAATAAGGAACTGCTGCCAAGAACAACAACAACAACTACATCCAGACATTTAGACAGTACTACCAGTCTCCCCCCTTCACCACGGCCCGTCACCCCACCTCACACCTGGGTCGCTGGGAGGCCACGCCCTCCAAAACAAGCAGTTGAAGTGAGCTGGTTCATAGTTAAAGAAGCCATCAGCGTCATCTGTCCGGCCGATATTCTATATAAATAGGGCTACCAAGCTCTCCAAGATTCAGATTACTCCTGTGTGCTCAACTGAGTAGACCCATTGACACATCTCGGTGTGGTAACGGATTTAGTCAGACTAACTAGCAGCATTCTGCACTATATTTTATTTTGTACCTTAACGTAACGTAAATTTGATTATTCATCTTGTTTGTTTTGCGCAATTTGTATCAAAGCCAAGCCTGGATATTTTTTGTAATTTGTTTAATTTATTTTTAAAGTAAAGTATTATTAAATATTTTTTCCCTCTGCTTTATCCTACAGTTTATCTCACTGTGAAGACACCTTTGCAGTTTAACTTTTTTTTTTTTTTAATATTTTGTGACTGGCATTACAGAGACTGCACGACCACCAACGTTACCATCACAAATTGGGAGCCTGTCCTAGGAGCCTAGCTCAGGTAAATGCTTCTAGACCCTTCACTTAAAGTTGTGGTAACTGTACTTGGCTTTATTACAAATTTAATTTTTCAGAACTCTTATTCTTTGACTAATTTTAATGATGCTTCATATTGTTTACTTTCCAGATGTAGCATTTTATGATTGTTGGATGACTATGGATTACGTGGTGTCTTGTGGCCACAGTCATACTCGTGATTGGTTGTTCCATAATCTTTGCTATATCCTGTCTTTCCACCTTATTCTCGTCCCTACAGGAGAATTCTCATTCAGACAGATCATCCCATTTGGTACCCTGGTACTTTGGTCTGTCTTCGGGTCAAGTACATCCACATCTTTGCAACCCGAACGTAGGAGGATATAGAGGGCCAAAGTTCTTCTCGCATGGACTATGCTGTAAGGTTGGGAACCCTACAAGCAGTTCTCGTCATTATTTGAAACTTCGCATCCCTATATGTCGGTCAGAGATATGGTACTTACACAGGTAGGGAGTTAACTTTCTTTTCCTGAGCACAAAGGTTGTTAATTCTGCAAGTACTATCTAGTTTTAGTAGGAAACCTCTTACCTTTGCTCTCGTCATTAGAGACAAGGTAAGAAATCCCTACTTTTTTGGACTACCTTCGAGACAACTGTCTCACCATTCAAGTAGGATTCCTCTTGCCCTTATCCTCGTCATATAAAGTACCGGGTACAAGATTCCCTACTTCCTCGAAACGCTTAGTTTCATTTTTGATTACTTACTAAAGTTAATTGTAACCTTGACTATTAAGTTCAAACAGGATAGTTTACCGTTGCTACGTCATCCTATCACGCTGACATTTCATATTTTGGTACATCCACCTGAGTATTCTCTTGCATATATTTACTATCATTCACCATGTTTCGTCTTTCCACATTTAGACAGAATCCAAACGATGAAGTGAGCACACTAGTTCGTGCCACCAAGGCGGAGATGCTGACTCTAGTAAATGAGTACAACCTTACTGCCTCACATAGAGCTACTAAACTGATTTGCACAACCTCATCTTGGACCACTTATTAGACAATAATGCTATTACTCCTGAATCTCATGACCATTACTTAATTAATTGCAGACAAGAACGCCTTGGTAGCCATGAAATTGAAGCTAGAACTCGCTAACGCCGAACGTGAACGTCTGAAAGAACAAGCTGCCTTTGAAAAGGAAACTCTCCAGAGGAAGGAACGTGAAGCTACCTTAGAACGTGAGCGTGAAAAGGAAGCTCTTCAGCTCCAGAAAGAACTAGCTGCCCTACAACGAGAGCAGGTTGAATTCCAACGTGAGCGTGAGAGGAAACAGCTTGAATTAAAAGAACACGACCTGGAGATACAACGTGAACACGATAAGAAGCAAGCCGCCAGTGCTCTAGACCACCGTAAGGAAGAACTTGACTTAGAAACCACACACCACACTCGGCGCCAACAAGCTGAAGCTAAACTTCCGGTACGTTTTAACCTTTCACATGCAATTAAGTTAATGCCATCTTTTGTTGAGGCAGAAGTAGATATCTTTTTTACTTCATTTGAGGCTCTAGCTACCCAACTTAGCTAGCCTCAGGATTAATGGTCTGTGATTGTCAGGTCTCATTTAACAGGTAGAGCTGCAGTGACTCTCAGTACTATAGCATCTGAAACCGACTACCAGGAACTGAAGCAAGCAGTGCTCGATGCCTACCTCCTCTCCACCAAGACCTATAAACGTAAGTTCGGGGATTACCTTAAAGAAAGTACTACCACTTATCGATATAACACTGAGGCGCCACTATTGCACTACTTACAGGAATGTGAGGCCACTGAAGCCCTGCACATCAAACGCAACATTATTCAAAAGACAGCAGCTGCATTAGATGCAAATTCCACTGTGACTACAAGGATTAGAAAAACCGTTGAGGAGAGGGACTCACTAGGGAGCATTCTGCATCTACATCCGCCACCAAGATAATGTTATTAAAACAAGACTAAAACCAGTGCACTAAAACAGAAGCGGAAAATAAACCGGGAAAACAGAGTAATCCCCACCTCCATTTAAAACTTAGACCCAAATATCACAGTAACAAGGTTATCGCGAATAACCGAACTCAATTACGGGCTCACCTTTGCCCATGCTACATGGACACTTCGTTCTGAGTAGCTAAATCTAAAACAACAACGATGCCCATCTTTCAGTCTCCTGAGTCTCGAAAGAATGGAAGCTAAAGTGAAGCACAACAGCGGTTCAATTATTCGAGGTTGTTGCGCTGCAAACAAGTTGTGTGTTCACAAGGAACGGAAGATGGAGTTCAACTTCTCCCACTCCAAACGCGACGCTTTAAGAGATGTTGACATTTGTCGGAAATCTGACACACAAAATAATACAGTTACCCCATAAAGAAATCAGAGAACAGGTATTCCGTGACGTCAACCAACAGATGCAATATATTAAACTCTTATTTCTTTTAAACCTCAGTCTAGTATTTAAACTCAATAAAAAAATGTTCACTAGGACTGAATATAATTTCCAACACCAGGAATATAGCTTAACTCCCTTTTCCTTAATCATAAATAAAACCACCAAATATTTTAGGACGTCTCCTAGGAAGGCGTCGTCAGGTACGCTACCACAGAGTCATAACAAGCAACACACGCAGTAGAGGTGGCTCCTTACAAGCCGCTAAAACTCGTTAAGACACCCGGATTACGTGTCAACAAGCGAGCAACAACCACAACAACCTCTCAACAACCACAGCAATACCTGAGTATTCGTCTTACCAAGTATTTATTGTGTAAATTTGGCCATTTTTATCCTTAAATAGGTTAGGCGGTTATACTGTGGGATTTATATCCCAAACAAGTACGTACTCAGCATTATACACCCCCCTTATTCATGTCATACATATACTTTACATGTTAATGTACAACCACTAATTCTAAACATCACAAACCGGTAATTGTGAGGAAAGTTACTGTTGCAAGCAGAGCTGGTCCCCAATATAACTGTGTATATCAAGCAACTAGCATGCCCAGGCAGCCATTTTATGCACACTGAGGACATATAGCCACACCCTTAGCAGGTGTTAAGAGAATGCCAGCCTTAGCAGGCCCCACCTACAGTATCAGCTAAGGCCTACATGTTCCTTAATACAGTAGATAGAGTAGTATACATAATTAAATTAGCTATAAGAACAGTATATTATACTTTAGAAATTATACTATAAGAACAGACCACCATATGTGGTATGATTTATAATTTATAGTTTGTAACAATTAGGTACACAAGTACAGCTTACACCATTTTCATAAGGTGGTGCAAGTTGCATTTGTCCCTTCCATTGTGTGAGAAAAGTTCTAGCAAGCTGAATTAGAATATACAGTCCACTAACTCAGAACTAACTCACTAAGAAGCTCACAAAATAATAAAATAATACATTATTCAAGTAACAAAAAATAAAAATAAAGTATATATTTGAATATTCATAAAAAGAAAAGAATAAAGCCTGCTAGAATTCTCCCACAACATTTGTCACCTGAAGAATCAGAATTGGAAAGATAACAAAGGTCGAATTCTGAAGTACGAGAAGCTTGAATGGATTAGGAGTGCACCTGATCGTCTCATGAACTTTAAAACACCGTCTTCTTCCTTTAATATTCTACCTCTTCAAAGCCTGAATGTCCCTTCTTCTTCAGTGCACAATATGTGGTTTCAGTAAGGCCTGTATAACCCACCTCTCATCTCATCTGTGGAAGAGGACGAAGTCCAGATGAGTTACAAGAGCTTGGAACGAAAGGGCCGGAAAGCTGTTGATCGCCTCATGAACTTTACATATGTAAAAAAATGTGCAAAAGAGGCACACGTCCTCGCTGGCCTCCGTGCTCATGTCTCCTTCAAATAATATGTTGCCACAGCAAAGCCAGCATGTTCAGTTAACTTCAGGGAATGAAGACCTACAGTTCCTGCAAGACCTCTATATACCACCTCCAATGTCTCCTTTCCCCGAGAACGACAGACAGGAAAATCCTAACAAAGTCTCACAATTCCATTGTCTTGGGCAAACTTCAGGTAAAAACCTACAGTTCCTGCAAGACCTCTATGTGCCATCAACAATATCTGCTTTGCACGAACAGGACAGACACGAAAATCCTGACAAGGTTTCACCATCCCATCGTGGCTGGATTCCCTCAGGTGAGGACCTACAGTTCCTGCAAGACCTCTATGTACCGCCTCCAATGTCTCCTTTACGCGAAGAGGACAGAAAGAAAAACTGCACTTCATTTGATGACACAACAGTTCCTGCAAGACACTTATGTACAGCCTCCAATATTTCCTTTGCACGAAGAGGACAGACAGTAAATTCCTGACAAGGTTTCTCTATCTCATCGGTGTTGGCCACCTTCAAGTGATGATCTACAGTTCCTGCAAGACATTTATGTACCGCCTCCAATGTCTCCTTTGCACAAGGAGGACAGACACGAAAATCCTGCCAAGGTTTCTACATCACATCGGGGTTGGTCACCTTCAAGTGATGACCTACAGTTCCTGCAAGACATTTATGTGCCGCCTCCAATGTCTCCTTTGCACGAGGAGGAGAAACAGGAAAAACCTGCCAAGATTTCACCATCCCATCGTGCTTATCCAACTTCACGTTATGACCTACAGTTCCTGCAAACCTTTATGTACGACCTTTATGTACTGCCTCCAATGTCTCCTTTACACGAGGACAGACACGAAAATCCAGCCAAGGATTGTGCATCTCATCAGAGTTGGCCACCTTTAGGTGATGACCTACAGTTCCTGCAACTCCTCTATGTTCTGCCTCCAATGTCTCCTTTGCAAGTCAACGAAAGACAGGAAAATCCTGTCAAGGTTTCACCATTGTATCGTGTTTGGCCTACTTCAGGTGAAAACCTACCATTCCTGGAAGACCTCTATGTTCCGTTTCCAATGTCTCCTTTGCACGAAGTGGACAGACAGGAAAATCATGCCAAGGTTTCTCCATCTCATCGCAGTTGGCTACATTCAGGTGATCGCCGACAATTCCTGCAAGACCTTCATGTTCCGCCTCCAATGTCTCCTTTGCACGAAGATGACAGAGAGAAATACTGCAAATCATGTGATGACATGCAGCTCCTGCAAACCTTCTATGTACCTCCTCCAATGTCTCCTTTGCACGAAGAATACGAACAGGCAATTCCTGTCAAGTGTTTAACTGGTCAGTGTAGGGTCTCCTACAAGGTTTGATTGCGTACAGTTTCTGGAAGATCTCTGTGCCTCGCCACCTATCTTTACATTGTATGAGGATGACATACAAGAAATTCCTACCAGATGCTCTACTGGCCAAAGTGTAAAGTCTCCTGTTGGAATTGATAACATGTAGTTCATTGAAGATGAACTGCATGTTAGTACACCCCCACCCATCTCTCCTGTACACGAGGACAATAGACAGGAAATTCCTGCCCAGTGTTCAACAAGCAATAGTGATAGATCTCCTACAGGGATTGATGTCCTGCAGTTCTTTGAAGATCTCTGTGCAACGCTACCCTTCTGCCCCGTACAAGAGGAAGACAGCCAGTTAATTCCTGAGAAGTGTTTACCTGAGATATTTTCACCTGGCCTATGTATGCCGTCTTCTTCGGGGAATGATGACCTGCTGTTCAAGCCTCCCTTCTCCACTTTATACTATGGCATTCAACGCCGGATTCCTGTACCAGATAAGTCTCCCCAGCAACCTTCAGCCAACCGACATGTGGAATATTTTGTCACCAAGAAAGATCCATGTAACGAAAAATCACTGAAATACATTTTCATCGGGAAGGAACTAGTCAATCATCGGCATGACCACTTCTCAATCAATGAGCGCGAACAACCTCAACTCCTCACTTAGCAAACATTCTTCAGTCAGATTTATTTTGAGGAACCTTCATTTGGAGAACGTGTTCCGTCCCGTTTAGTGACTGGTGATTTGCTGGTACTGTAAGTCCTGCATGTCCGTGTTGAACTAGCATATTTGGATGACATTCCTGACCAAGCATGTTATTCTTATTTTAGTGTCATATATTGTATATAATCTGTTATTGTAAAAATTCGTTGTATAATTTTGGAAAACCCAATTATTTTTTAATAAATTTGTTAATAAATTTGACATTTAATTTTTTCCTACCTATGATCTCTGTTATTCATATAAATGATACACATTAAAAATAGAAATGATGTGTTCACAAAGTTTCACATTTTTTAACTTTCTTGGATGGATAAGTTGGGACCCTTTGTCAACACAGAATTATTAGCACATTGGTCATGGAAACCTTAAAGATGGCAATCACAAAGATACAAAAACTATCTCTCTGATTATAAAACTCAGTCAGAGAAGTTTTAACAACTATATTCCATTTGTAGAATACAACTTAATATATATGTTTAAATAATGATATATATATATTAAAATATCCCCAAATAAAAAAATATAAAGAATCATAATACTAACATTGGATTTTAAACTAGGAAAATGATTTTCTACTGCTTCGGCTTACAAATACAACCCCACCAAGTAAAAAAGGAACGATACCATGAGATCCAGCAAATACCACGAGATCATGAAGACGAATTGTGTTTGCAATTATCGATTGAAGTAACTTTCCACAATACACGTTAGGCTAATTGGCCGATAGTTTGATGCAAGTGATCTATCTCCTTTCTTAAAAATTAGTACCACATTAGCAACCTTCCATGACTCTTGCACTCTGTTTGACTCTATTGATTTATTAAATATGGTAGACAGTGGCTCGGAAATCTTCTTTGCATTCTTTAAGCACCCTGACAAACACTTCATCCGGTCCTGGGGATGTGATTGGTTTGAGTTTTACTATTTGTTTAATTACATCCTCCCTGGTAACTGCTAAACTAGTCAACCTGTTCTCGTCCCCCACCCACATAGACTTGTTCGGCTGCAGGCATATTGTTAAGTTCCTCTTTGGTAAATACATAGATAATATATTGATTAAAAATACTACTCATCTCTTCGTCATTATCCGTTATCTGACCTGTCTCAGTTATAAATGGACCTATCCTTTCAATAATCCTTGTTCGATATAACTGAAAAAACCTTTAGGATTTGTCTTTGCTTGCCCTGCTAAGCGAACTTCATAATTTTTATTTGCCCTTCTTATCTCTTTTTTAACATTTCTAACCAGTTGTACGAATTCCTGTTCTAAACAGACTTTCCCACTCCTAAACCTTTTGTACCACACTCTGTTTTTACCTCTAATGTTCTTCAGATCTTTTGTTATCCATTTGTGGATCACTCACGTGTTCGTTCTATTCAATTTATATGGAATACTACGTTCCTGTGCTGTGCTTAGAATATTTTTAAATATGTTATATTTTGAATCCACATCGAAGTCCCTTTTTACGTCACCTATCGCTGGGTTGACGTCTCATTCCAAGACCAGCCCACCCCCCCATGCCCAAGACTTTCCAATCTATTTGACCCAAAAAAATTCTTAGGCTATTAAAATCAGCTTTTCGAAATACTGGCACTTTGACAGATCTTTCTCCTACAGATCTATTCCATTCTATGCTAAATCTGATTTCTTTGTGATCACAATTCCCTAGCTCACTCCCAATTTCGACGTCATTAATTTGTGTTTCTCTGTTAGTTAACACCAAATCTAAAATATTATTTTTCCGCGTTGGATCCTTAATGTGTTGCGTAAGAAAGCAATCGTCAATTAATTCTAAGAAATCTTCTGCTTCATTATTCCCTATTCTGTTAAACCAATTTAGTCCACTAAAATTAAACTCACCCATGACACAAATAATGTTAGACCTAGATGATCTAGATATTTCATCCCATAGGTGCTTTGCTTCCATCCTTTCTAAGTTCAGTGGCCTGTATAGAGCTCTTGTTATTAGATTATTTGCTTTTTAGTTTAATTGTAGCCAATTAGTTTCTGTGTAGCTCAGCTTTGATTCCCTCTTTGAGACTACATTTCAAATTTTCCCTAACATACATGGCTTTTCACCCTCCTCGTCTAATATGTGTATATGTGTTAAATAGTTTAAATCCATTTATTTGATATTCAGCAAATAGTTCTCTATTCTCTACAATCATCCACGATTCGGTTAGTGCAATAATATTTTTTTTCTGTGATACAAGAGAATTTAAATCGTTTATTTTGTTTCTTATACTCCTGCTGTTCGTGTAGTATACCCTAAGTGTATTATTATTTTGTTGCCCAACTCCTTAAAATATTTAATAAAAATACTACTCACCCCCTCGTCATAATCCAATATCTGACTTATTACTGTATTTAATGGACCTATTCTTCCTTTAATCTTTGTTAGATATAACTGAAAAAACCTTTAAGATTTGCCTTTCCCCTCCCTGCTATGCGAAGTTCATAGATTCTGATTGCCCTCCTTATCTCTTTCTTTTTTTTTTACATTTTAACCACATAAATGAATTCTGGTTAAGTGACGTCCCTATTCTGAATCTACTTATATCATGATCTCTTTCTACCTATAAGATTCTTCAGATGTTTTGTTATTCATTTCGGGTCATTGGTATTCGATCTGTTAAATTTGTATGATACTACGTTCCTTTGATTTGCTTAGAATATTATTTAATAAGTTATGTTTAGAATCGAAAGGGATGTAGGAGTTATAATTAGTAAGAATTGAAAAAAAAACGCATAAATGTTCGTATGAAGGCAAATAGTACACTGGAATTTATTAATCGAAACGTTACTAATAAGACACCTGGTGTTGTTCATCAGCTTTATCTTGATCTGGTTAGGTGCCATTTAGATTATGCAGTTCAGTTTTGGTCGTTGTACTGTAGAATGGATAAAAAATTAATAGAACGCGTCCAGCGTATGATGACAAAGATAATCCTCAAAATTAGAAATGTCATATGAAGCAAGATTGACAATAGTTAAATTACATTCTCTACAAAGGCGAAGAACTAGGGGGGTGACATGATAACGGTGTATAAGTGGGTGAATGAGCATAACAAAAGGAATATTATACGGTATTAAAAGTATTAACACAAGAGAGAGAGAACTCGAAATAACGAGTATAAATTGGATAAGGTTAGATTTAGGAAAGACCTGGGTAAATACTGGTTCGGTAACAGGGTTGTTGAGTCGTGCAACTAATTACCGCGTAACATATTAGAAGAAGGATCCCTTGATTGTTTCAAGCATAGTTTATATATATATATATATATATATATATATATATATATATATATATATATATATATATATATATATATATATATATATATATATTGGTGTATACTGGCAGCAGGTTTTCTTTCAAACATGTTTCATTGAATATGACCGCATATTCTGTATTTATTATTTTCTGGTTTAGGGCTTCTATCCCTCTAACTATTTTCTTAGCATCAGGGCTTAATTGGAATAGGAGTTCTCCAAAACTCATTTTCGTACTTTTAAGGTGAAGAAAAGAAGTACATAAGAACATAAGAACAAAGGTAACTGCAGAAGGCCTATTGGCCCATACGAGGCAGCTCCTATTCTATAACCACCCAATCCCACTCATATACTTGTCCAACCCATGCTTGAAACAATCGAGGGACCCCACCTCCACAATGTTACGCGGCAATTGGTTCCACAAATCAACAACCCTGTTACTGAACCAGTATTTACCCAAGTCTTTCCTAAATCTAAACTTATCCAATTTATACCCATTGTTTCGTGTTCTGTCCTGTGTTGATACTTTTAATACCCTATTAATATCCCCCCGGTTATGTCCATTCATCCACTTGTAAACCTCTATCATGTCACCCCTAACTCTTCGCCTTTCCAGTGAATGCAACTTAAGCTTTGTTAATCTTTCTTCATATGAAAGATTTCTAATTTGGGGAATTAACTTAGTCATCCTACGCTGGACACGTTCAAGTGAATTTATATCCATTCTATAATATGGCGACCAAAACTGAACTGCATAATCTAAATGGGGCCTAACTAGAGCAAGATATAGCTTGAGAACCACACCAGGTGTCTTGTTACTAATGCTGCGATTAATAAATCCAAGTGTCCGATTTGCCTTATTACGAACATTTATGCATTGATCCTTTTGTTTTAAATTCTTACTAATCATAACTCCCAGATCCCTTTCGCAATCCGACTTCGCAATCACAACACCATCTAGCTCGTATCTTGTAACTCTATCATCATTACCTAACCTCAGAACTTTACATTTATCAGCATTAAACTGCATCTGCCAATCCTTTGACCATTTCAAAACCCTATCTAGATCAACTTGAAGTGATAGTGAGTCCTCCTCCGAATTAATTTCCCTACCGATTTTCGTATCATCGGCAAATTTGCAAATGTTGCTACTCAAACCTGAATCTAAATCATTTATATATATTATAAACAACAGAGGTCCCAGGACAGAGCCTTGAGGCACTCCACTTACAACATTTTCCCACTCTGACTTGATTCCATTTATACTAACTCTCTGTTTCCTTTGGTATAGCCATGCCCTAATCCAGCTTAATATAGCACCCCCAATACCATGAGACTCTATCTTTTTAATCAGTCTTTCATGTGGCACTGTATCAAAAGCTTTGCTAAAGTCAAGGTATACAACATCGCAATCCTTACCACTATCAACTGCCTCAACAATGCTAGAATAAAAAGATAACAAATTTGTTAAACATGAACGGCCATTTATAAAACCATGTAGTGATTTACTATAGAGTGTATTAAACTTATTTGTATAATTTGCACGACGTTTCGAACCTCCATGGTTCATTCTCAAGTGAACAATCTTACAATACTAGTTGATTTTATACCCGCATTAGGTCAGGTGATAATACAATGAAGGTGAAAAACATGGGGGGATACATAAGGGATAAACATAGGGGCTGCAGAAGGCTTATTGGCCCATACGAGGCATCTCCTATCTAAACACAAAGATTAATCCAGTGTAATTGGCCTGTTATGTTGGACATTGTCTTCTGTGTTGGCATCGATATGTTCTTGTCTTGTCCTTACTCTCATGCTGGGTAGAGTAAATAGTTCCGTGATTTGGGTGTTCATGGTAGGTCGCTCTATTCTTATGTGAATTGCCTCAAGAATTTGTAATCGTCTTGAATCTTGGGTTTTGTCTATTATGCAAGTATTCTTGTTCAACATTTCTCTTGTTAGAGTAATGTCATGGGCTTGTCTCATGTGATTCCTAGGGGCACCAGATTGAAGATGGCATGTCAAACGCCTCGTCAGCTTGGTCGACGTCATACCTATGTACTTACATTGAAGGTTACATCCTTCGTGGGGGCAAGTGTACATGTATACAACGCTTGACTGCTGTAGAGGGTTCTCCGTCGGCTTCGGGCTGTTTTTGATAAGGCGTTCGGAAGTCTTCTTGGTTTTGTAGAATATTATCAGGTTTATGTTTTGGTTAGGAGTAGTGCTTTTTACTCCTTTACGGATTATTTCTTTCATTATTCTTTCCTCTTTTATATGTTCACTGTGCATGGTTGATTTGTAATATAATTTTATTGGGGGTGTTGTGGTTTCTGTTCTAGGTTCTGAATTATACCAACGGTCCAAGTGTCTTCTTATAGCAGCGTTTATTTCCGCGTTGCTATATCCGTTGTTCACCAATACCTGAGTTACTCTTTCAAACTCTCTACTCACGTTGCTCCATTCAGAGCAGTGGGTAAGCGCTCGACGAATATAAGCATTGAGAACACTGGCTTTGTATCTCAATGAACTCCTAACTCCATACAATCCAAGTAAGTTTAGTCTACAATCATCAGCAGATTTCCTAGAATTGATCAAATCTACCCAGCCCGATGGAATCATCGCTTCCCTGGACGTTGAATCCATTTTTACCAACGTCCCAGTCGACACAACCATAGGAATGATACTGGACAGAGTATACAGAGACGAGAGCACCCCCAAATTAGACATACCTGAGCCACACTTGAAAAGTCTTTTCGAAGCATGTACAAAGGAAGCCCCTTTCATCAGTCCACAAGGAGACATGTATTTACAGATAGATGGAGTAGCAATGGGCTCCCCCTTAGGAGTTTTATTTGCTAATTTTTATATGGGAACCATCGAAGATAGGGTCTTCAGTAGCAGACAAAAACCAACTGTATACTGCCGTTATGTAGATGACATATTCGTAATAGTAAAAGACTCAGATGAACTAATTGACCTAAAAAGACACCTAGAGAGAGAGTCAGTACTCCGATTTACACATGAAAATAGTGAAAATAACAGTCTGCCATTCTTGGATGTACTAATAACAAAAACAGGAACCTCTTTAAGCACCAACGTATATACCAAGCCCACCAACATAGGATTATGCCTGAACGGTAGAAGTGAGTGCCCCCAAAGATACAAAGCCAGTGTTCTCAATGCTTATATTCGTCGAGCGCTTACCCACTGCTCTGAATGGAGCAACGTGAGTAGAGAGTTTGAAAGAGTAACTCAGGTATTGGTGAACAACGGATATAGCAACGCGGAAATAAACGCTGCTATAAGAAGACACTTGGACCGTTGGTATAATTCAGAACCTAGAACAGAAACCACAACACCCCCAATAAAATTATATTACAAATCAACCATGCACAGTGAACATATAAAAGAGGAAAGAATAATGAAAGAAATAATCCGTAAAGGAGTAAAAAGCACTACTCCTAACCAAAACATAAACCTGATAATATTCTACAAAACCAAGAAGACTTCCGAACTCCTTATCAAAAACAGCCCGAAGCCGACGGAGAACCCTCTACAGCAGTCAAGCGTTGTATACATGTACACTTGCCCCCACGAAGGATGTAACCTTCAATGTAAGTACATAGGTATGACGTCGACCAAGCTGACGAGGCGTTTGACTTGCCATCTTCAATCTGGTGCCCCTAGGAATCACATGAGACAAGCCCATGACATTACTCTAACAAGAGAAATGTTGAACAAGAATACTTGCATAATAGACAAAACCCAAGATTCAAGAAGATTACAAATTCTTGACGCAATTCACATAAGAATAGAGCGACCTACCATGAACACCCAAATCACGGAACTATTTACTCTACCCACCATGAGAGTAAGGACAAGACAAGAACATATCGATGCCAACACAGAAGACAATGTCCAACATAACAGGCCAATTACACTGGATTAATCTTTGTGTTTAGATAGGAGATGCCTCGTATGGGCCAATAAGCCTTCTGCAGCCCCTATGTTTATCCCTTATGTATCCCCCCATGTTTTTCACCTTCATTGTATTATCACCTGACCTAATGCGGGTATAAAATCAACTAGTATTGTAAGATTGTTCACTTGAGAATGAACCATGGAGGTTCGAAACGTCGTGCAAATTATACAAATAAGTTTAATACACTCTATAGTAAATCACTTCTTTTCTTCACCTTAAAAGTACGAAAATGAGTTTTGGAGAACTCCTATTCCAATTAAGCCCTGATGCTAAGAAAATAGTTAGAGGGATAGAAGCCCTAAACCAGAAAATAATAAATACAGAATATGCGGTCATATATATATATATATATATATATATATATATATATATATATATATATATATATATATATATATATTATTAAATATGACCGAAAAAGTAAGATTAATAATTCTAACACGAATTTTCTCAATCTTTCGTACATTTCGCTTCACTGTTGGAGGTAAATCAAAAATCAATTCTCCAAAATTCATTTTTATTTCTAGTCTGACGCGACACGAGCGCGTTTCGTAAAACTTATTACATTTTCAAAGACTTTAGTTCACAAATACACAACTGAATAGAACTTACGCATCTCCGATTTTATATCTACATTTGAGTGAGGTGGAAGGGGTGATGTGGCATTAACACAAGACAGAACAAAATGTGGTATTAATAGGGTATTAATTTCATCAACACAAGACAGAACAAGAGTATTAATAGGGTATTAATTTCATCAACACAAGACAGAACACGAAACAATGGATATTGAATAGAAGTGCTTGTAGAAAGCCTATTGGTCCATATTTCTTGATGCTTCTATATTGGAGCGGAGTCTTGAGGTGCGTAGAATATAGTTGTGCAATAATTGGCTGTTGATTGCTGGTGTTGACTTCTTGATGTGTAGTGCCTCGCAAACGTCAAGCCGCCTGCTATCGCTGTATCTATCGATGATTTCTGTGTTGTTTACTAGGATTTCTCTGGCGATGGTTTGGTTGTGGGAAGAGATTATATGTTCCTTAATGGAGCCCTGTTGCTTATGCATCGTTAAACGCCTAGAAAGAGATGTTGTTGTCTTGCCTATATACTGTTTTTTTTGGAGCTTACAGTCCCCAAGAGGGCATTTGAAGGCATAGACGACGTTAGTCTCTTTTAAAGCGTTCTGTTTTGTGTCTGGAGAGTTCCTCATGAGTAGGCTGGCCGTTTTTCTGGTTTTATAGTAAATCGTCAGTTGTATCCTCTGATTTTTGTCTGTAGGGATAACGTTTCTATTAACAATATCTTTCAGGACCCTTTCCTCCGTTTTATGAGCTGTGGAAAAGAAGTTCCTGTAAAATAGTCTAATAGGGGGTATAGGTGTTGTGTTAGTTGTCTCTTCAGAGGTTGCATGGCTTTTCACTTTCCTTCTTATGATGTCTTCGACGAAACCATTGGAGAAGCCGTTATTGACTAGGACCTGCCTTACCCTACACAGTTCTTCGTCGACTTGCTTCCATTCTGAGCTGTGGCTGAGAGCACGGTCGACATATGCGTTAACAACACTCCTCTTGTACCTGTCTGGGCAGTCGCTGTTGGCATTTAGGCACATTCCTATGTTTGTTTCCTTAGTGTAGACTGCAGTGTGGAAACCTCCGCCCTTTTCCATGACTGTTACATCTAGAAAGGGCAGCTTCCCATCCTTTTCCATCTCGTAAGTGAAACGCAGCACGGAACTCTGCTCAAATGCCTCCTTCAGCTCCTGCAGATGTCTGACATCAGGTACCTGTGTAAAAATGTCGTCAACATACCTGCAGTATATGGCCGGTTTCAAGTTCATGTCGACTAAGACTTTTTGCTCGATGGTACCCATGTAGAAGTTTGCAAACAGGACACCTAGGGGAGAACCCATAACGACCCCATCTACTTGCTTATACATGTGCCCATCCGGACTCAAGAAGGGTGCCTCTTTAGTACAAGCTTGAAGTAGTTTCCTCAGAATATTTTCTGGTATGTCAAGAGGAGTACAGGCTGGATCACGATACACTCTGTCGGCTATCATTCCGATTGTCTCGTCCACAGGTACGTTGGTAAACAGCGATTCTACGTCCAACGAGGCTCTTATCCCTGTGGCCCGTGTGCCCCGCAGTAAGTCAACAAATTCCTTTGGAGACTTCAGGCTGAAGGCGCAAGGAACATAAGGAGTCAGCAGGCCGTTGAGTCGCTTCGCCAGTCTGTACGTGGGTGTGGGTATCTGGCTAATGATTGGCCGAAGTGGGTTTCCATGCTTGTGCGTCTTGACATTTCCATACGCATATCCAGGTTTATATTCCCAAATGATCTTTGGCAGGTGGAGTCCGGATTTCTTGGCGTTCACAGTTTCGATCAGTTTGTTGACCTTTGCTTTTAATTCGGCTGTAGTGTCCTTCGTTACCCTTTGGAACTTAGTTTGGTCAGAGAGTATGATGTTCATTTTCGCCAGATATTCGTCTTTTTTAAGAATGACATATATTGGCGACTTGTCACCTCTCCTGACAACTATCTCCTTGTTCTCACGAAGGCTTTTAGCTGCCGCTTTAAGCTCGGGGGACAGAATGGTGCTTCTGTAGTTGCCTCGATTCTTTCCTCCTTCTGCAATAAGTTCTGCTTGTAAGGTATCTTTGGTAGTGACCTTCTTTTGTGTCTCGAGGTCGAATATGTCGTCCAACAGAATTTCCAACTCTACTTTCCGGGCCATGTCACTCGGTCTGGACATAACATGACAGTTTATGCCCAGATTTAGGAGAGTGACTTGGTCCTCAGTGAGGTTAATTCCTGCAAGGTTCAGGAAGCCATCTCTTGGTCGTGGAATTGCCATAGGTCCTCCATATAATGTTGTTAGTTTCTTGATAATCCTTGTTTCAGTGCTGAGGTGATGTTGGTCTGTGAGGATGTCGAGGTGTTGTTCAATGCATTGAACAACAATGCATTGAACATTGAACAATCACCTTTGCAATCATGGGCAAAGGGCTCAACTTTGCCCATGCTACATGGACACTTCGTTCTGAGTAGCTAAATCTAAAACAACAACGATGCCCATCTTTCAGTCTCCTGAGTCTCGAAAGAATGGAAGCTAAAGTGAAGCACAACAGCGGTTCAATTATTCGAGTTTGTGGCGCTGCAAACAAGTCGCGTGTTCACAAGGAACGGAAGATGCGGTTCAACTTCTCCCACTCCAAACTCAACGCTTTAAGAGATGTCGACATTTGTCACGAGAAGAATCTGAATTGGAAAGATAACGAACGTTGCATTCTGAAGTACGAGAAGCTTGAACGGATTGGAAGGAGTGCACTAGATCGTCTCATGAACTTTAAAACACCGTCTTCTTCATTTAATATGCTACCCGTTCAAAGCCTGTATGTTCCTTCTTCAGTGAACAATATGTTGTTGCAGCAAGGGCTGTATAACCGACCTCTTATCTCATCTGTGAATGAGGGCGATGTCGAGATGTGTTACGAGAGCTTGGAACGGAAGGGACGGAAAGCTGTTGATCGCCTCATGAACTTTACAAATGTAAAAAATTTACAAAAGAGGCACACTTCCCCGCTGGCCTCCGTGCTTCTATATCCTTCAAATAATATGTTGCCACAGCAAAGCCAGCATGTTCAGTAAAATTCAGGGAATGATGACCTACAGTTCCTGCAAGTCCTCTATATACCACCTCCAATGTCTCTGCACGAGGAAGACAGACAGTACAATCCTGCCAAGATTTCCCCATCCCATCATGCTTGCACAACTTCACGTGATTACCTACAGTTCCTGCAAGACATTTCTGTACCGCCTCCAATGTCTCCTTTGCACGAGGAGGACAGACAAGAAAAAACTGCCAAGATTTTACCATCCCAAAGTGATGACCTACAGTTCCTGCAAGACCTCTATGTATCGCCTTCAATGTCTCCTTTGCACGAGGAGGAGAGACAGGACAAATCTGCCAAGATTTCACCATCCCAACGTGCTTGTCCAACTTCACGTGATTACCTACAGTTCCTGCAAGACATAAATGTACAGCCACCAATGTCTCCTTTGCACGTGGAGGAGAAACAGGAAAAACCTGCCAAGATTTTACCATCCCATCGTGGTTGGATACCTTCAGGTGAAGGCCTTCAGTTCCTGCAAGACCTCTATGTATCGCCACCAATGTCTCCTTTGCACGGGGAGGACAGACAGGACAAACCTGCCAAGATTTCAAAATCCCATCGTGCTTGGCCAACTTCAAGAGATGACCTACAGTTCCTGCAAGACATTTCAGTACCGCCTCCAATGTCTCCTTTGCACGAGGAGGACAGACAGGAAAGAACTGCCAAGATTTCACCATCCCAAAGTTATGACCTACAGTACTTGAAAGACCTTTATGTCCCGCCACCAATGTCTCCTTTGCACGAGAAGGAGAGACAGGAAAAACCTGCCAAGGTTTCACCATCCCATCGTGGTTGGATACCTTCAGGTGATGGCCTACAGTTCCTGCAAGACCTCTATGTATCGCCTCCAATATCTCCTTTGCACGAGGAGGAGAGACAGGACAAACCTGCCAAGATATCAATATCCCATCGTGCTTGTCCAACTTCAAGAGATGACCTACAGTTCCTGCAAGACATTTATGTTCCGCCTCCAATGTCTCCTTTGCAAGAGGAGGACAGACAGGAAGAACCTGCCAAGGTTTCTGAATCACATCGAGGTTGGCCACCTAAAGTGATGACCTACAGCTCCTGCAAGACATTTATGTACCGCCACCAATGTCTCCTTTGCACGAGGAGAGCAGACAGGAAAAACCTGCCACGATTTCACTATCCCAACGTGCTTGTGCAACTTCACGTGATTACCTACAGTTCCTGCAAGACATAAATGTACAGCCACCAATGTCTCCTTTGCACGTGGAGGAGAGACAGGACAAACCTGCCCAGATTTCACCATCCCATCGTGCTTGTCCAATTTCACGTGATTACCTACAGTTCCGGCAAGACATTTCTGTACCGCCACCAATGTCTACTTTGCAAGAGGAGGACAGACAGGAAAAACCTGCCAAGGTTTCTGAATCACATCGAGGTTGGCCACCTTCAAGTGATGACCTACAGCTCCTGCAAGACATTTATGTACCGCCACCAATGTCTCCTTTGCAGGAGGAGAGCAGACAGGACAAACCTGCCAAGATTTCACCATCCCATCGTGCTTGTCCAATTTCACGTGATTACCTACAGTTCCTGCAAGACATTTCTTTACCGCCTCCATTGTCTCCTTTGCACGAGGAGGACAGACAGGAAAAAACTGCCAAGATTTCACCATCCCAAAGTTATGACCTACAGTTCCTGAAAGACCTTTCTGTACTGCCGCCAATGTCTCCTTTGCACGAGAAGGAGAGACAGGAAAAACCTGCCAAGGTTTCACCATCCCATCGTGGTTGGATACCTTCAGGTGATGGCCTACAGTTCCTGGAAGACCTCTATGTATCGCCTCCAATATCTCCTTTGCACGAGGAGGAGAGACAGGACAAACCTGCCAAGATTTCAAAATCCCATCGTGCTTGTCCAATTTCACGTGATTACCTACAGTTCCTGCAAGACATTTCTGTACCGCCACCGATGTCTCCTTTGCACGAGAAGGACAGACAGGAAAAAACCTGCCAAGGTTTCACCATCTCATCGGGCTTGGCCACCTTCAAGTGATGACCTACAGTTCCTTCAAGACCTCTTTGTATCGCCTCCAATGTCTCCTCTGCGCGAGGAAGACAGACAGGACAATCCTGCAAACATTTCAAAATCGCATCGTGCTTCTCCAACTTCAAGAGATGACTTACAGTTCCTGCAAGACATATATGTACAGCCACCAATGTCTCCTTTGCACGTAGAGGAGAGACAGGAAAAACCTTCTAAGATTTTACCATCCCATCTTGGTTGGATACCTTCAGGTGATGGCCTACAGTTCCTGCAAGACTTCTATGTATCGCCACCAATGTCTCCTTTGCACGAGGAGGACAGACAGGACAAATCTGCCAAGATTTCACCATCCCATCGTGCTTGTCCAATTTCTCGAGATGACGTACAGTTCCTGCAAGACATTTATGTACCGCCTCCAATGTCTCCTTTGCACGAGGAGGACAGACAGGAAAAACCTGCCAGGATTTCACCATCCTATAGACGTTGGTGATCCTATAGACATCCTATAGACGTACTTTCAGGTGATGACCTACAGTTCCTGCAAGACATTTATGTACCGCCTCCAATGTCTCCTGTGGACGAGGAGGACAGACAGGACAAACCTGCCAAGATTTCACCATCCCATCGTGCTTGTCCAACTTCACGAGATGACATACAGTTCCTGCAAGACATTTATGTACCGCCTCCAATGTCTCCATTGCACGAGGACAGACAGGAAAAACCTGCCAAGATTTCACCATCCCAACGTGCTTGTCCACCTTCAAGAAATGACTTTCAGTTCCTGCAAGACATATATGTCCCGCCTCCAATGTCTCCTTTTCCCAAAGAGGAAAAACAGGAAAGGAAAAGAACGGCAAAGAGGACAGACAGGAAAATCCTTCCAAGGTTTCTGAATCACATCGAGGTTGGCCACCTTCAAGTGATGACCTACAGCTCCTGCAAGACATTTATGTACCGCCACCAATGTCTCCTTTGCACGAGGAGAGCAGACAGGAAAAACCTGTCAAGATTTCACCATCCCAACGTGCTTGTCCAACTTCACGCGATTACCTACAGTTCCTGCAAGACATATATGTATCACCACCAATGTCTCCTTTGCACGAGGAGGATAGACAGGACAAACCTTCCAAGATTTCACCATCCCATCGTGCTTGTCCAATTTCTCGAGATGACGTACAGTTCCTGCAAGATATTTATGTACCGCCTCCAATGTCTCCTTTGCACGAGGAGGACAGACAGGAAAAACCTGCCAGGATTTCACCATCCTATCGAGGTTGGATACTATCAGGTGATGACCTACAGTTCCTGCAAGACATTTATGTACCGCCACCAATGTCTCCTTTGCACGAGGAGGACAGACAGGAAAATCATGCCAAGGTTTCTCCATCTCATCGCAGTTGGCTACCTTCAGGTGATCGCCGACAATTCCTGGAAGACCTTCATGTTCCGCCTCCAATGTCTCCTTTGCACGAAGACGACAGAGAGAAATACTTCAAATCATGTGATGACATGCAGCTCCGGCAAACCTTCTATGTACCCCCTCCAATACCTCCTTTGCACGAGGAATACGAACAGGCAATTCCTGCAAACTGTTTAACTGGTCAGAGTGTAAGGTCTCCTACAAGGTTTGATTGCATACAGTTTCTGGAAGATCTCTGTACCTCGCCACCTATCTTTACATTGTACGAGGATGACATACAAGAAATTCCTACCAGATGTTCTACTGGCCAAGGTGTAAAGTCTCCTGTTCGAATTGATAACATGCAGTTCATTGAAGATATCTGTGCACCCCCATTCATCTCTCCTGTACACGAGGACAGTAGACAGGTAATACCTGCCCAGTGTTCAACAAGCAATAGTGATAGATCTCCTACAGGGATTGATGTCCTGCAGTTCTTTGAAGATCTCTGTGCAACGCCACCCTTCTGTCCCGTACAAGAGGAAGACAGGCAGTTAATTCCTGAGAAGTGTTTCCCTGAGATGTTTTCACCTGGCCCATGTATGCCGTCTTCTTCGGGGAATGATGATCTGCTGTTCAAGCCTCCCTTCTCCACTTTATACTATGGCATTCAACGCCGGATTCCTGTACCAGATAAGTCTCCCCAGCAACCTTCAGCCAACCGACATGTGGAATATTTTGTCACCAAGAAAGATCCATGTAACGAAAAATCACTGAAATACATTTTCATCAGGAAGGAACTAGTCAATCATCGGCATGACCACTTCTCAATCAATGAGCGCGAACAACCTCAACTCCTCACTTAGCAAACATTCTTCAGTCAGATTTATCTTGAGAAAAGTTCATTTGGAGAACGTGTTCCGTCCCGTTTAGTGACTGATGATTTGCTGGTACTGTAAGTCCTGCATGTCCGTGTAGAACTAGCATATTTGGATGACATTCCTGACTAAGCATGTTATTCTTATTTTAGTGTCATATATTGTATATAATCTGTTATTGTAAAAATTCGTTGTATAATTTTGGAAAACCCAATTATTTTTTAATAAATTTGTTAATAAATTTGACATTTCATTTTTTCCTACCTATGATCTCTGTTATTTATAAATGCTACACATTAAAAATAGAAATGATGGGTTCACAAAGTTTCACATTTTTTAACTTTCTTGGATGGATAAGTTCGACCCTTTGTCAACACAGAATTATTAGCACATTGGGCATGGCAACCATAAAGATGGCAATCGCAAAGATGCAAAAACTATCTCTCTGTTTATAAAACTCAGTCAGAGAAGTTTTAACAACGATATTCCATTTGTAGAATACAAGATAACCTAACATATATGTTTAAATAATGATATATATTAAAATATCCCAAAATAAAAAAAAATATAAAGAATCATAATACAAACACTGGATTTTAAAATGGGCAAATGATTTTCTACTGCTTCGGCTTACAAATACAACCCCACCAAGTAAAAAAGGAACGATACCATGAGATCCAGCAGATACCACGAGATCATGAAGACGAACTGTGTTTGCAATAATCGATTTAAGTAACTTTCCACAATAGACGTTAGGCTAATTGGCCGACAGTTTGACGCAAGTGATCTATCTCCTTTCCTAAAAATTAGTACCACATTAGCAACCTTCCATGACTCTGGCTCTGTTTGACTCTGTTTGACTCTATTGATATATTAAATATGGTAGACAGTGGCTCGGAAATTCCCTTTGCATTCTTTAAGCACCCTGACAAACACTTCATCCGGTCCTGGGGATGTGTTTGGTGTGAGTTTTACTTTTTGTTTAATTACATCCTCCCTGGTAACTGCTAAACTAGTCAACCTATTCTCGCCCCCCACCTTCATAGACTTGTTCGGCTGAAGGCATATTGTTAAGTTCCTCTTTGGTAAATACATCGATAAAATATTGATTAAAAGTACTACTCATCTCTTCGTCCTTATCCGTTATCTGACCTGTCTCAGTTATAAATGGACCTATCCTTTCAATAATCCTTGTTCGATATAACTGAAAAACCCTTTAGGATTTGTCTTTGCTTGCCCTGCTAAGCGAACTTCATACTTTCTTTTTGCCCTTCTTATCTCATTTTTAACATTTCTAACCAGTTGTACGAATTATTGTTCTAAACAGACTTTCCCACTCCTAAACCTTTTGTACCACACTCTGTTTTTACCTCTACGGTTCTTCAGATCTTTTTGTTATCCATTTGTGGATCACTCACGTGTTCGTTCTATTCAATTTATATGGTATACCACGTTCCTGTGCTTTGCTTAGAATATTTTTAAATATGTTATATTTTGAATCCACTTCGAAGTTCCTTTTTACGTCACCTATCGCTGGGTTCACGTCTCATTCCTAGACCGGTCCACCCCCCCCCCCATGCCCAAGACTTTCCAATCTATTTGCCCCAAAAAAATTCTTAGGCTATTGAAATCAGCTTTTCGAAATACTGGCACTTTAACAGAATTTTCTTCTACAGATCTATTCCATTCTATGCTAAATCTGATTTCTTTGTGATCACTATTCCCTAGCTCACTCCCAATTTCGATGTCATTAATTTGTGTTTCTCTGTTAGTTAACACCAAATCTAAAATATTATTTTTCCGCGTTGGATCCTTAATGTGTTGCGTAAGAAAGCAATCGTCAATTAATTCTAAAAAATCTTCTGCTTCATTATTCCCTGTTCTGTTAAACCAATTTAGTCCACTAAAATTTTACTCATCCATGACACAAATAATGTTAGACCTAGATGCTCTAGATATTTCATTCCATAGGTGCTTTGCTTCCATCTTGTCTAAGTTCGGTGGCCTGTATAGAACTCCTATTATTAGATTATTTGGTTTTTAGTTTAATTGTAGCCAATTAGTTTCTGTGTGGCTCAGCTTTGATACCCTCTTTGAGACTACATTTCAAATTTTCCCTAACATATATGGCTTCTCACCCTCCTTGTCTAATATCTGTATATGTGTGAAATAGTTTAAATCCATTTATTTGATATTCAGCAAATAGTTCTCTAGTCTCTACAATCATCCACGTTTCGGTTAGTGCAATAATATCTTTTTTTCTGTGATACAAGAGCATTTAAATCGTTTATTATTATGTTTCTTATACTCCTGCTGTTCGTGTAGTACACCCTAAGTGTATTATTATTTTGTTGCCCAACTCCTTAAAATATTTAAAGAAAAAATACTACTCACATCTTCGTCATAATCCAATATCTGACCTATCTCTGTATTTAATGGACCTATTCTTTCTTTAATCTTTGTTAGATATAACTGAAAAAAACTTTAAGATTTGCCTTTCCCCTCCCTGCTATGCGAAGTTCATAGATTCTGCTTGCCCTCCTTATCTCTTTTTTTTTTTTTACATTTTAACCACATAAATGAATTCTGGTTAAGTGACGTCCCTATTCTGAATCTACTTATATCATGATCTCTTTCTACCTATAAGATTCTTCAGATGTTTTGTTATTCATTTCGGGTCATTGGTATTCGATCTGTTAAATTTGTATGATACTACGTTCCTTTGATTTGCATAGAATATTATTTAATAAGTTATGTTTAGAATCGAAAGGGATGTAGGAGTTATAGTTAGTAAGAATTGAAAAAAAAAACGCATCAATGTTCGTATGAAGGCAAATAGGACACTGGAATTTATTAATTGAAACGTTACTAATAAGACACCTGGTGTTGTTCGTCAGCTTTATCTTGATCTGGTTAGGTGCCATTTAGATTATGCAGTTCAGTTTTGGTCGTTGTACTGTAGAATGGATAAAAAATTAATAGAACGCGTCCAGCGTATGATGACAAAGATAATCCTCAAAATTAGAAATGTCATATGAAGCAAGATTAACAATAGTTAAATTACATTCTCTAGAAAGGCGAAGAACTAGGGGGTGACATGATGATGGTGTATAAGTGGATGAATGGGCATAACAAAAGGAATATTAATACGGTACTAAAAGAATTAACACAAGAGAGAGAGAACTCGAAATAACGAGTATAAATTGGATAAGGTTAGATTTAGGATAGACCTGGGTTAATACTGGTTCGGTAACAGGGATGTTGAGTCGTGCAACTAATTACCGCATAACATATTAGAAGAAGGATATATATATATCAGCTTTATATATCAGATATTGGGTGCTTATATAGGAAATAGGAACAGTTCCTATTTTGAAATAGGAACTGCCTCGTGTGTTCAGCGCCAATAAGACCTATGCGGTTACCTTTATTCTTATGTTCAGATTTAGGAAACACCTGGGTAAAACCTGATTCGGTAACAGGGTGATTGATTTGTGGAGCCAATTATCGCGTAACGTTGCGGAGGTGCATTCTGCAGTTACCTACATTTCTGCATTTCTGCATCCCATCGATCTAGATAAGTTGGTTATAAATAGGAGCTGCCTCGTATGGGCCAATAGGCTTTCTGCAGTTGCCTTTATTCTTATGTTCTTACGGTTTTATTATGTTCTTTAGAAAGGCGGGTAATTATGGGGTGACATTATAGAGGTGTATAAGTGAATAAATGTATATAACAAAGGAGGTTGGTTATAAATAGGAGCTGCCTCGTATGGGCCAATAGGCTTTCTGCTGTTGACTTTATTCTAGCATAGTTGAGGCAGATGATAGTGGTAAGGATTGTGATGTTGTGTACCGTGACTTTAGCAAAGCTTTTGATTCAGTGCCACATGAAAGACTGATTAAAAAAATAGAGTCTCATGGTATTGGGGGTGCTATATTAAGCTGGATTAGGGCATGGCTATACCAAAGGAAACAGAGAGTTAGTATAAATGGGAAGACTGATGGGAAGTCAGTCAGGTTCAGTCACAGTGAGAGGTTGTGCTAGCTGGAGCTCCGATTCTAATAACATTATTATTGCAATAATGGAGGGATTAGTGAGGGATTTGGTGAGTATGGTTGGAGCTCTGAGAGCAGAGATGGATTCCCTGCGGGAGGAGGTGCGACGGCTGGGACTTCGGGAGGAAACGAAGTAGGAGGCCAGTGTTGACGGGACCTCATTAAGAAGGACTTACGGGACCAGCATTAAGAAGTCCTCGTCTTGGCAAGTTGTGAAAGACAGGGGTCTTAAGAAGACCTTGGCAAAACCGACAACTAATAGCCTACACCTAAGGACTTTTAATGCATTTGACGTATTAGAGGACGAGTGCTGTGTTGAACCTGTTGTTCAACGAGGTGGCAAAGACAAAGTAACGAGGAGCATTAAAGCGCAGATCCCTCAAACTGCTCGAAAGGAAAAGGGAGGATCGAAGCGAATTTTGGTTGTGGGAGATTCCCAGGTGAGGTAATTAGACAGAACGTTTTGTGCCAGAGATAGGGGGAACAGATTAAGGGTTTGCTACCCGGGAGCTGGAATTGGTGATATTGTTGGAAACATGAATGATATTATGACCGGAAATGGGAACAAACCCATTATTTGTATTAGTGCAGGGGGTAATGATGTTGGACGAGTTAGGAGTGAGGAACTAATACAGAGATTCAGGACAGCCATTGAATTAGTTAGGAGCAAGGGAGGAATCCCGATCATATGTGGCATTTGGTTGGACTCTCTGCGGGAGGAGGTGCGTCAGCTTAAAAAACAACGAGAAGTAACGAAGGAGGAGACCAGCAGTAAAGGGACCTCGTCTTGGAGAGTTGCGAAAGACAGGGGCCTTAAGAAGACTTTGATAAAGCCGCCTTCAAACGCCATAGCAACTTCAAATTCATTTGACGTTTTGGAGGACGAGTGCTGTGGAGAGACTGTGGATCGCGCAAAAGGGAAAGCAACGAAGAGAAAGGAAGTGCAGGCCCCTCAGAAAGTAAAGGAAGTACCTAAGCAAACATTAGTTGTGGGAGATTCCCAGATAAGGTATTTGGATAGAACGTTTTGTGCTAGAGATAGGGGGAACAGGTTAAGGGTTTGCTATCCCGGAGCTGGCATTGGTGATATTATAAACAACATGAATGATATTATGGCTGGTAATGGGAACAATCCCATTATTTGCATTAGCGTGGGAGGAAATGATGTTGGTCGAGTCAGGAGTGAGGAACTGATTCAGAGGTATAAAACAGCCATAGAGTTAGTTAGGAGCAAGGGAGGAATCCCGATCATATGTGGCATTCTTCCAAGAAAGGGAGTGGGAAATGAATGGATATCGAGGGCACTTGGTGTCAATTGCCGGCTGGAAAGATATTGCAAATCAAATGCAATATCTTTCATAGACAACTGGGAACACTTCTATGGAAGAAATGAAATGTATGCTCGTGATGGGGTGCATCTATCGAGAGCTGGGGTTGTTGCTGTTGCGAACTCGCTAGAAGAAGTGGTTAGAGGTGTTTGTTTGGGTTTAAACTGTTAGTAGATAGAGGTATGGGAATTGATTTGGAGGAAGGAGGTAATAAAAGTATGTGTTTGTGGGAGAAAGGAATTGGCAAAACGATCAGGGAAAGAGAAGGTCCGCAAAATAACAATTCACTTAGGGTATATTACACTAACAGTAGAAGTCTAAGAAATAAAATTAACGAATTAAAAGCTCTTGTCTGCACAGAAAAAATAGATATTATTGCACTTACCGAAACGTGGATGAATGTAGAAAATAGAGAACTATTAGCTGAATATCAAATATATGGATTTAAACTATTTCACACAGATAGATATATTAGACGAGGAGGTGGAGTAGCCATATATGTTAGGGATAATTTGAAATGTAGTCTCAAAGAGGGAATCAAAACAGAGCCACACACAGAAACTATTTGGATTGAATTAAACGAAAAAGCTAATAATATTATAATAGGAGTAATATATAGGCCACCAAATTTAGACAGAATGGAAGCAAAGCATCTATGGGATGAAATATCTAGAGCATCTAGATCTAACAGTATTTATGTCATGGGTGACTTTAATTTTAGCGGAATAAACTGGTTGAATAAAACAGGGAATAGTGAAGCAGAAGATTTTCTAGAATTAATTGACGATTGCTTTCTTACGCAACACATTAAGGAACCAACACGGGAAAATAATATTTTAGATTTAGTGTTAACTAACAGGGAAACGCAAATTAATGACATCGGAATAGGGAGTGAGCTAGGGAGCAGTGATCACAAAGAAATCAGATTTAGCATAGAATGGAATAGACCAGTAGGAGAAAATTCTGTTAAAGTGCCAGATTTTCGAAAAGCTGATTTTAATAGCCTAAGAAATTTTTTGGGTCAAATTGATTGGAAAGGCTTGGGTATGGGGTGTGGGCCGGTCTTGGAGCGAGACATGAACCCAGCGATAGGTGACTTAAATGGGGATTTCGATGTGGATTCAATATATAACTTATTTAAGAATATTCTAAACAAAGCACAGGAACGTAGTATACCATACAAATTGAATAGATCGTATACTAATGACCCAAAGTGGATAACAAAGAATTTGAAGAACCTTATAGGTAAAAAGAGAGCTTGGTACAAAAGGATTAAAAATGGGGAGGTCACTTTAGAACAGGAATTCGTACAACTGGTTAGAAATGTTAAAAAAGAGATAAGGAAAGCAAAAAGAAACTATGAAGTTCGCATAGCAGGGCAAGCAAAGACAAATCCTAAAGGGTTTTTTCAGTTATATCGTACTAAGACTAGGGAAAGGATAGGTCCATTAAAAACTGAGACAGGTCAAATAACAGATAGTGATGAAGAGATGAGTAGTATTTTTAATAAATATTTTGTATCTGTATTTACTAAAGAGGAACTTAACAATATGCCTTCAGCCGAACAAGTCTATGTGGGTGGGGACGAGGACAGGTTGACGAGTTTAGCAGTTACCAGGGAGGATGTTCTTAAACAAATAGTAAAACTCAAACCAAACAAATCCCCAGGGCCGGATGAAGTGTTTGCTAGGGTGCTTAAAGAATGCAAAGAGGAGCTTTGTGACCCACTGTCAACCATATTTAATAAATCAATAGAGTCAGGCAGAGTGCCAGAGTTTTGGAAAGTTGCTAATGTGATACCAGTTTTTAAGAAAGGAGATAGATCACTTGCGTCTAACTATCGACCAATTAGCCTAACGTCTATTGTGGGAAAGTTACTCGAATCTATAATAGCAAATAAAATTCGTCTTCATCTTGAAAAACATAAATTAATAATTGAGTCGCAACATGGTTTTATAAATGGCCGTTCATGTTTAACAAATTTGTTATCTTTTTATTCTAGCATTGTTGAGGCAGTTGATAGTGGTAAGGATTGCGATGTTGTATACCTTGACTTTAGCAAAGCTTTTGATACAGTGCCACATGAAAGACTGATTAAAAAAATAGAGTCTCATGGTATTGGGGGTGCTATATTAAGCTGGATTAGGGCATGGCTATACCAAAGGAAACAGAGAGTTAGTATAAATGGAATCAAGTCAGAGTGGGAAAATGTTGTAAGTGGAGTGCCTCAAGGCTCTGTCCTGGGACCTCTGTTGTTTATAATATATATAAATGATTTAGATTCAGGTTTGAGTAGCAACATTTGCAAATTTGCCGATGATACGAAAATCGGTAGGGAAATTAATTCGGAGGAGGACTCACTATCACTTCAAGTTGATCTAGATAGGGTTTTGAAATGGTCAAAGGATTGGCAGATGCAGTTTAATGCTGATAAATGTAAAGTTCTGAGGTTAGGTAATGATGATAGAGTTACAAGATACGAGCTAGATGGTGTTGTGATTGCGAAGTCGGATTGCGAAAGGGATCTGGGAGTTATGATTAGTAAGAATTTAAAACAAAAGGATCAATGCATAAATGTTCGTAATAAGGCAAATCGGACACTTGGATTTATTAATCGCAGCGTTAGTAACAAGACACCTGGTGTGGTTCTCAAGCTATATCTTGCTCTAGTTAGGCCCCATTTAGATTATGCAGTTCAGTTTTGGTCGCCATATTATAGAATGGATATAAATTCACTTGAACGTGTCCAGCGTAGGATGACTAAGTTAATTCCCCAAATTAGAAATCTTTCATATGAAGAAAGATTAACAAAGCTTAAGTTGCATTCACTGGAAAGGCGAAGAGTTAGGGGTGACATGATAGAGGTTTACAAGTGGATGAATGGACATAACCGGGGGGATATTAATAGGGTATTAAAAGTATCAACACAGGACAGAACACGAAACAATGGATATAAATTGGATAAGTTTAGATTTAGGAAAGACTTGGGTAAATACTGGTTCAGTAACAGGGTTGTTGATTTGTGGAACCAATTGCCGCGTAACATTGTGGAGGTGGGGTCCCTCGATTGTTTCAAGCACGGGTTGGACAAGTATATGAGTGGGATTGGGTGGTTATAGAATAGGAGCTGCCTCGTATGGGCCAATAGGCCTTCTGCAGTTACCTTTGTTCTTATGTTCTTATGTTATGTTCATTCTTCCAAGAAAGGGAGTGGGAAATGAATGGATGTCAAGGGCACTTGGTGTCAATTGCCGGCTGGAAAGATATTGCAAATCAAATTCAATATCTTTCATAGACAACTGGGAACGCTTCTATGGAAGAAATGAAATGTATGCTCGTGATGGGGTGCATCTATCGAGAGCTGGGGTTGTTGCTGTTGCGAACTCGTTGGAAGAAGTGGTTACAGGTGTTTGTTTGGATTTAAACTGTTAGTAGATAGAGGTATGGGAATTGATTTGGAGGAAGGAGATAATAAAAGTATGTGTTTGTGGGAGAAAGGAATTGGCAAAATGATCAGGGAAAGAGAAGGGCCTCAAAATAACAAATCACTTAGTTTATATTACGCTAACAGTAGAAGTCTAAGAAATAAAATTAACGAATTAAATGCTCTTGTCTGCACAGAAAAAAATAGATATTATTGCACTTACCGAAACGTGGATGAATGTAGAAAATAGAGAACTATTAGCTGAATATCAGATAAATGGATTTAAACTATTTCACACAGATAGATATATTAGACGAGGAGGGGAAGTAGCCATATATGTTAGGGACAATTTGAAATGTAGTCTCAAAGAGGGAATCAAAACTGAGCCACACTCAGAAACTATTTGGATAGAATTATACGAAAAAGCAAATTATATTATAATAGGAGTTATATATAGGCCACCAAATTTAGACAGAATGGAAGCAAAGCATCTATGGGATGAAATATCTAGGGCATCTAGATCTAACAGTGTTTACGTCATGGGTGACTTTAATTTTAGTGGAATAAACTGGTTGAACAAAACAGGGAATAGTGAAGCAGAAGATTTTCTAGAATTAATTGACGATTGCTTTCTTACGCAACACATTAAGGAACCAACACGGGAAAATAATATTTTAGATTTAGTGTTAACTAACAGGGAAACACAAATTAATGACATCGAAATAGGGAGTGAGCTAGGAAACAGTGATCACAAAGAAATCAGATTTAGCATAGAATGGAATAGATCTGTAGAAGAAAATTCTGTTAAAGTGCCAGTATTTCGAAAAGCTGATTTTAATAGCCTAGAAATTCTTTGGGTCAAATTGATTGGAAAGTCTTGGGTATGGGGTGGGGGCCGGTCTTGGAGCGAGACATGAACCCAGCGATAGGTGACGTGAATGGGGATTTCGATGTGGATTCAATACATAACTTATTTAAGAATATTCTAAACAAAGCACAGGAACGTAGTATACCATACAAATTGAATAGATCGAATACTAATGACCCAAAGTGGATAACAAAGAATTTGAAGAACCTTATAGGTAAAAAGAGAGCTTGGTACAAAAGGATTAAAAATGGGGAGGTCACTTTAGAACAGGAATTCGTACAACTGGTTAGAAATGTTAAAAAAGAGATATGGAAAGCAAAAAGAAACTATGAAGTTCGTATAGCAGGGCAAGCAAAGACAAATCCTAAAGGGTTTTTTCAGTTATATCGTACTAAGACTAGGGAAAGGATAGGTCCATTAAAAACTGAGACAGGTCAAATAACAGATAGTGATGAAGAGATGAGTAGTATTTTTAATAAATATTTTGTATCTGTATTTACTAAAGAGGAACTTAACAATATGCCTTCAGCCGAACAAGTCTATGTGGGTGGGGACGAGGACAGGTTGACGAGTTTAGCAGTTACCATGGAGGATGTTCTTAAACAAATAGTAAAACTCAAACCAAACAAATCCCCAGGGCCGGATGAAGTGTTTGCCAGGGTGCTTAAAGAATGCAAAGAGGAGCTTTGTGACCCACTGTCAACCATATTTAATAAATCAATAGAGTCAGGCAGAGTGCCAGAGTTTTGGAAAGTTGCTAATGTGATACCAGTTTTTAAGAACATAAGAACATAAGAACAAAGGTAACTGCAGAAGGCCTATTGGCCCATACGAGGCAGCTCCTATTCTATAACCACCCAATCCCACTCATATACTTGTCCAACCCGTGCTTGAAACAATCGAGGGACCCCACCTCCACAATGTTACGCGGCAATTGGTTCCACAAATCAACAACCCTGTTACTGAACCAGTATTTACCCAAGTCTTTCCTAAATCTAAACTTATCCAATTTATATCCATTGTTTCGTGTTCTGTCCTGTGTTGATACTTTTAATACCCTATTAATATCCCCCCGGTTATGTCCATTCATCCACTTGTAAACCTCTATCATGTCACCCCTAACTCTTCGCCTTTCCAGTGAATGCAACTTAAGCTTTGTTAATCTTTCTTCATATGAAAGATTTCTAATTTGGGGAATTAACTTAGTCATCCTACGCTGGACACGTTCAAGTGAATTTATATCCATTCTATAATATGGCGACCAAAACTGAACTGCATAATCTAAATGGGGCCTAACTAGAGCAAGATATAGCTTGAGAACCACACCAGGTGTCTTGTTACTAACGCTGCGATTAATAAATCCAAGTGTCCGATTTGCCTTATTACGAACATTTATGCATTGATCCTTTTGTTTTAAATTCTTACTAATCATAACTCCCAGATCCCTTTCGCAATCCGACTTCGCAATCACAACACCATCTAGCTCGTATCTTGTAACTCTATCATCATTACCTAACCTCAGAACTTTACATTTATCAGCATTAAACTGCATCTGCCAATCCTTTGACCATTTCAAAACCCTATCTAGATCAACTTGAAGTGATAGTGAGTCCTCCTCCGAATTAATTTCCCTACCGATTTTCGTATCATCGGCAAATTTGCAAATGTTGCTACTCAAACCTGAATCTAAATCATTTATATATATTATAAACAACAGAGGTCCCAGGACAGAGCCTTGAGGCACTCCACTTACAACATTTTCCCACTCTGACTTGATTCCATTTATACTAACTCTCTGTTTCCTTTGGTATAGCCATGCCCTAATCCAGCTTAATATAGCACCCCCAATACCATGAGACTCTATTTTTTTAATCAGTCTTTCATGTGGCACTGTATCAAAAGCTTTGCTAAAGTCAAGGTATACAACATCGCAATCCTTACCACTATCAACTGCCTCAACAATGCTAGAATAAAAAGATAACAACAATGCTAGAATAAAAAGATAATCAACAATGCTAGAATAAAAAGATAAGAAAGAAAGGAGATAGATCACTTGCGTCTTACTATCGACCAATTAGCCTAACGTCTATTGTGGGAAAGTTACTCGAATCTCTAATAGCAAATAAAATTCGTCTTCATCTTGAAAAACATAAATTAATAATTGAGTCGCAACATGGTTTTATAAATGGCCGTTCATGTTTAACAAATTTGTTATCTTTTTATTCTAGCATAGTTGAGGCAGTTGATAGTGGTAAGGATTGTGATGTTGTGTACCTTGACTTTAGCAAAGCTTTTGATACAGTGCCACATGAAAGACTGATTCAAAAGATAGAGGCTCATGGTATTGGGGGTGCTATATTAAACTGGATTATTGCATGGCTATACCAAAGGAAACAGAGAGTTAGTATAAATGGAGTCAAGTCTGATTAAATGATTTTTAATCCTTGGTACAAAAGGATTAAAAATGGGGAGGTCACTTTAGAACAGGAATTCGTACAACTGGTTAGAAATGTTAAAAAAGAGATAAGGAAAGCAAAAAGAAACTATGAAGTTCGTATAGCAGGGCAAGCAAAGACAAATCCTAAAGGTTTTTTTCAGTTATATCGTACTAAGACTAGGGAAAGGATAGGTCCATTAAAAACTGAGACAGGTCAAATAACAGATAGTGATGAAGAGATGAGTAGTATTTTTAATAAATATTTTGTATCTGTATTTACTAAAGAGGAACTTAACAATATGCCTTCAGCCGAACAAGTCTATGTGGGTGGGGACGAGGACAGGTTGACGAGTTTAACAGTTAGCAGGGAAGATGTTCTTAAACAAATAGTAAAACTCAAACCAAACAAATCCCCAGGGCCGGATGAAGTGTTTGCCAGGGTGCTTAAAGAATGCAAAGAGGAGCTTTGTGACCCACTGTCAACCATATTTAATAAATCAGTAGAGTCAGGCAGAGTGCCAGAGTTTTGGAAAGTTGCTAATGTGATACCAGTTTTTAAGAAAGGAGATAGATCACTTGCGTCTAACTATCGACCAATTAGCCTAACGTCTATTGTGGGAAAGTTACTCGAATCTATAATAGCAAATAAAATTCGTCTTCATCTTGAAAAACATAAATTAATAATTGAGTCGCAACATGGTTTTATAAATGGCCGTTCATGTTTAACAAATTTGTTATCTTTTTATTCTAGCATAGTTGAGGCAGTTGATAGTGGTAAGGATTGTGATGTTGTGTACCTTGACTTTAGCAAAGCTTTTGATACAGTGCCACATGAAAGACTGATTAAAAAGATAGAGGCTCATGGTATTAGGGGTGCTATATTAAACTGGATTAGGGCATGGCTATACCAAAGGAAACAGAGAGTTAGTATAAATGGAGTCAAGTCAGAGTGGGAAAATGTTGTAAGTGGAGTGCCTCAAGGCTCTGTCCTTGGACCTCTGTTGTTTATAATATATATAAATGATTTAGATTCAGGTTTGAGTAGCAACATTTGCAAATTTGCCGATGATACGAAAATCGGTAGGGAAATTAATTCGGAGGAGGACTCGCTATCACTTCAAGTTGATCTAGATAGGGTTTTGAAATGGTCAAAGGATTGGCAGATGCAGTTTAATGCTGATAAATGTAAAGTTCTGAGGTTAGGTAATGATGATAGAGTTACTAGATACGAGCTAGATGGTGTTGAGATTGCGAAGTCGGATTGCGAAAGGGATCTGGGAGTTATGATTAGTAAGAATTTAAAACAAAAGGATCAATGCATAAATGTTCGTAATAAGGCAAATCGGACACTTGGATTTATTAATCGCAGCGTTAGTAACAAGACACCTGGTGTGGTTCTCAAGCTATATCTTGCTCTAGTTAGGCCCCATTTAGATTTTGCAGTTCAGTTTTGGTCGCCATATTGTAGAATGGATATAAATTCACTTGTTATATTCACGTGTTATATTATCATAGCAATATGGAAGTTGTAGTTAAGGACCTGGTGACTCTAGTGGGAGCCCTGAGGACAGAGTTGGACTCTCTGCGGGAGGAGGTGCGTCAGCTTAAAGAACAACGAGAAGTAACGAAGGAGGAGACCAGTAGTAAAGCGACCTCGTCTTGGAGAGTTGCGAAAGACAGGGGCCTTAAGAAGACTTTGATAAAGCCGCCTTCAAACGCCATAGCAACTTCTAATTCATTTGACGTTTTGAAGGACGAGTGCTGTGGTGAGACTGCGGATCGCGCAAAAGGGAAAGCAACGAAGAGAAAGGAAGCGCAGGCCCCTCAGAAAGTAAAGGTACCTAAGCAAACATTAGTTGTGGGAGATTCCCAGATAAGGTATTTGGATAGAGCGTTTTGTGCTAGAGATAGGGGGAACAGGTTAAGGGTTTGCTATCCCGGAGCTGGCATTGGTGATATTATAAACAACATGAATGATATTATGGCTGGTAATGGGAACAATCCCATTATTTGCATTAGCGTGGGAGGAAATGATGTTGGTCGAGTTAGGAGTGAGGAACTGATTCAGAGGTATAAAACAGCCATAGAATTAGTTAGGAGCAAGGGAGGAATCCCGATCATATGTGGCATTCTTCCAAGAAAGGGAGTGGGAAATGAATGGATATCGAGGGCACTTGGTGTCAATTGCCGGCTGGAAAGATATTGCAAATCAAATGCAATATCTTTCATAGACAACTGGGAACACTTCTATGGAAGAAATGAAATGTATGCTCGTGATGGGGTGCATCTATCGAGAGCTGGGGTTGTTGCTGTTGCGAACTCGTTGGAGGAAGTGGTTAGAGGTGTTTGTTTGGGTTTAAACTGTTAGTAGATAGAGGTATGGGAATTGATTTGGAGGAAGGAGGTAATAAAAGTATGTGTTTGTGGGAGAAAGGAATTGGCAAAACGATCAGGGAAAGAGAAGGTCCGCAAAATAACAATTCACTTAGGGTATATTACACTAACAGTAGAAGTCTAAGAAATAAAATTAACGAATTAAATGCTCTTGTCTGCACAGAAAAAATAGATATTATTGCACTTACCGAAACGTGGATGAATGTAGAAAATAGAGAACTATTAGCTGAATATCAAATATACGGATTTAAACTATTTCACACAGATAGATATATTAGACGAGGAGGTGGAGTAGCCATATATGTTAGGGACAATTTGAAATGTAGTCTCAAAGAGGGAATCAAAACAGAGCCACACACAGAAACTATTTGGATAGAATTAAACGAAAAAGCTAATAATATTATAATAGGAGTAATATATAGGCCACCAAATTTAGACAGAATGGAAGCAAAGCACCTATGGGATGAAATATCTAGAGCATCTAGATCTTACAGTATTTATGTCATGGGTGACTTTAATTTTAGCGGAATAAACTGGTTGAACAAAACAGGGAATAGTGAAGCAGAAGATTTTCTAGAATTAATTGACGATTGCTTTCTTACGCAACACATTAAGGAACCAACACGGGAAAATAATATTTTAGATTTAGTGTTAACTAACAGGGAAACGCAAATTAATGACATCGAAATAGGGAGTGAGCTAGGGAGCAGTGATCACAAAGAAATCAGATTTAGCATAGAATGGAATAGACCAGTAGGAGAAAATTCTGTTAAAGTGCCAGATTTTCGAAAAGCTGATTTTAATAGCCTAAGAAATTTTTTGGGTCAAATTGATTGGAAAGTCTTGGGTATGGGGTGTGGGCCGGTCTTGGAGCGAGACATGAACCCAGCGATAGGTGACTTAAATGGGGATTTCGATGTGGATTCAATATATAACTTATTTAAGAATATTCTAAACAAAGCACAGGAACGTAGTATACCATACAAATTGAATAGATCGAATACTAATGACCCAAAGTGGATAACAAAGAATTTGAAGAACCTTATAGGTAAAAAGAGAGCTTGGTACAAAAGGATTAAAAATGGGGAGGTCACTTTAGAACAGGAATTCGTACAACTGGTTAGAAATGTTAAAAAGGAGATAAGGAAAGCAAAAAGAAACTATGAAGTTCGCATTGCAGGGCAAGCAAAGACAAATCCTAAAGGGTTTTTTCAGTTATATCGTACTAAGACTAGGGAAAGGATAGGTCCAGTAAAATCTGATACAGGTCAAATAACAGATAGTGATGAAGAGATGAGTAGTATTTTTAATAAATATTTTGTATCTGTATTTACTAAAGAGGAACTTTACAATATGCCTTCAGCTGAACAAGTCTATGTGGGTGGGGACGAGGACAGGTTGACGAGTTTAGCAGTTACCAGGGAGGATGTTCTTAAACAAATAGTAAAACTCAAACCAAACAAATCCCCAGGGCCGGATGAAGTGTTTGCCAGGGTGCTTAAAGAATGCAAAGAGGAGCTTTGTGACCCACTGTCAACCATATTTAATAAATCAATAGAGTCAGGCAGAGTGCCAGAGTTTTGGAAAGTTGCTAATGTGATACCAGTTTTTAAGAAAGGAGATAGATCACTTGCGTCTAACTATCGACCAATTAGCCTAACGTCTATTGTGGGAAAGTTACTCGAATCTATAATAGCAAATAAAATTTGTCTTCATCTTGAAAAACATAAATTAATAATTGAGTCTCAACATGGTTTTATAAATGGCCGTTCATGTTTAACAAATTTGTTATCTTTTTATTCTAGCATTGTTGAGGCAGTTGATAGTGGTAAGGATTGCGATGTTGTATACCTTGACTTTAGCAAAGCTTTTGATACAGTGCCACATGAAAGACTGATTAAAAAGATAGAGTCTCATGGTATTGGGGGTGCTATATTAAGCTGGATTAGGGCATGGCTATACCAAAGGAAACAGAGAGTTAGTATAAATGGAATCAAGTCAGAGTGGGAAAATGTTGTAAGTGGAGTGCCTCAAGGCTCTGTCCTGGGACCTCTGTTGTTTATAATATATATAAATGATTTAGATTCAGGTTTGAGTAGCAACATTTGCAAATTTGCCGATGATACGAAAATCGGTAGGGAAATTAATTCGGAGGAGGACTCACTATCACTTCAAGTTGATCTAGATAGGGTTTTGAAATGGTCAAAGGATTGGCAGATGCAGTTTAATGCTGATAAATGTAAAGTTCTGAGGTTAGGTAATGATGATAGAGTTACAAGATACGAGCTAGATGGTGTTGTGATTGCGAAGTCGGATTGCGAAAGGGATCTGGGAGTTATGATTAGTAAGAATTTAAAACAAAAGGATCAATGCATAAATGTTCGTAATAAGGCAAATCGGACACTTGGATTTATTAATCGCAGCGTTAGTAACAAGACACCTGGTGTGGTTCTCAAGCTATATCTTGCTCTAGTTAGGCCCCATTTAGATTATGCAGTTCAGTTTTGGTCGCCATATTATAGAATGGATATTAATTCACTTGAACGTGTCCAGCGTAGGATGACTAAGTTAATTCCCCAAATTAGAAATCTTTCATATGAAGAAAGATTAACAAAGCTTAAGTTACATTCACTGGAAAGGCGAAGAGTTAGGGGTGACATGATAGAGGTTTACAAGTGGGTGAATGGACATAACAAAGGGGATATTAATAGGGTATTAAAAGTATCAACACAAGACAGAACACGAAACAATGGGTATAAATTGGACAAGTTTAGATTTAGGAAAGACTTGGGTAAATACTGGTTCAGTAACAGGGTTGTTGATTTGTGGAACCAATTGCCGCATAACATTGTGGAGGTGGGGTCCCTCGATTGTCCCTCGATTGCCGGGGGACACTGGATGACTTTTTGCGTTTTAGTTGGGGGCCGAGTTTTGGTTTTGCTACCTGGTGTTCTCTGTGTGGGGCGGGGCCGGTGCTTGTCACCCTGAGGGACTCCTGGGGCTCCCCAATCATCTGCTCGTTTGCGTTTTTTCGCCACATGGCGTATTAGTTTCAAGTGATTGGCGTCACTCGCTTCGCGATTAAGCTTGGCGTTTCACATTTCCTGGCTTCGCGTTTAACCCATCACGGGTACGCTGGGGCGCATCCGATCCCACGATCGTCGTCGCCCCTAAATCAACAACAACAACAACAACAACAATTATTCCCTAAACCAAAGTCTAGTGTTTAAACTTATTAAATTAATGTTGACTGTGACTGGTTCTTCGATAATTATACCATAAAACCACAGACTCTCTTGCTATGAATAAATTTGTTGAGGCAGTGGATGCTAATGCTGCTAACCCTATAAATTCATAAAATTAAATTCATATCTCCCAGAGCACCATGGCACGGAGTCTTCTATGAACGTATGATTGATACAATAAAACGTTCTCTTAGGAAAACCCTACACTGCCAAAAGATTGACATGCTGGATCTCCAAACCGTTGTTTGGAAATGGAAGCTCGAGTTAACAACTGACTGTTTACCTACCTGTTATGAATCCATATACTTGATTTTAACATTTATTATGATAAACATGTATGTTCATTATTATTCCTCAGTTATTTTAAATTAAACATTATACCCATTTGTTTTCTAATATGCATGTTTGAATTAATTGTAGCATGCTGTAGTGTGCTTGTAAGAGAAGTTGTTGTTGTTGAGTTAGGGGTGACGATGATCGTGGGATCGAATGTGCCCCGGCGTACCCGGCAAGGGTTAATCACGAAGCACGGAAAGGTGAAACGTCAAGCCAAATTGCGAAACAAGTAATGCCAATCATAGGAAACTAATATGCCATGCGGCAAAAAAAACACAGACAGGCAGATTGGGGAGCCCCAGGAGTCACTCAGATTGACAAACACCGGCACCATCCCACACAAAGAACACTGGGAAGCAAAACCAAAAACTCGGCCTCAACTAAAACGCAAAAGTCATCCAGTGTCCTCCGGCAGAGCAGAAGCCTGTCGCCCACCACGACTGAGGGCACACCAGGAGCCCACCAAGACTCGCCAACCCCCGGCACCTCTCGGCCAAGCCGGCCCCCGAACATCGTTACCCCACCGTGAGAACCAGCCAGAACACGTAAAAGAAAAATTATCAACAATCCCGTGATCCAAGGCGATATGAGAGCTAGGCGTTGTACAACCGGACCGTTGAATAGGGATGCCAAACGGCAGTAGCAAAGCCAAAACGCGAAACGTGATCAGGCGGAAACAGAACGTGATAAGGCGGAGGAGGTGTCCAGACGTCTGCTTGTTGTCAAGGTTGAATCAGGTGAGCTTGGAGCTGAGTGTCTGCTTGTAGGAGATATTTTGCTAATGCTATTGCATGTTAATTCATATGGGAAAGAGACAGTGGCATCTCATGGGGGGGATGATCATATTTGGTCATATGTGTATCAACCTAGCTTCATTGATTTACCCCTGTAAATATTTCAGTTTCTTGTATGTACATATTTCTTAATTACACCTTATCAGTGTTATATGCATATAAGGATAGTTATAATTATGTTCTTAAGAATTTCGCACAGATAGCAGAGTATCTGGAGATTTCATGTGGTTCATAGTTGGTAACTTGTAGACACCATGTCATGCATGCTCCAGCAATGTTAGTCGCGTGGGTGAAGCTAGGTGGGGTGGACTTGTTATGAGATAAGTCTTTGGTACCTGTTTATTGTTTACTAACATAGCTAATTGTCTAGTTAGACCATTATTTGCATACCCATCTATTCATTTACGTTTTAAAATAGTGATCAGTGCTAATATATATAATGATATTGTGTTATTTCATTCTGGTGCAATAATATTTCTGGCTGCCTGTATTTCATTTATATGTTTGTATGTTTCTTTGTTGCTCTTACTTAAAGTATATTGCTTTGCTGATTTAAGCAGATGAATTATTTACCCTAGGCATTTGTAGTAGGCAAGGCCGCATATTTATATATTTTGATTACTGCAAAAGCAGAGGAATCATACCAAAAGGTCTAGGGTCATAACAAAATAAGACCTATGTCTAGGAGAATTAATTCCCATAATTCAATGTACTAAATGGTATATGTTATTAATTGTTAATACCTTCCTAGGTACTGTGTGTTTATATGGTGTTACCCAACCAAGCCTGTGTACCATTTCTTTATTCATTCTGAGCTGCTTGTGGAAGTTTTCTAAACACTTCAAGATTGCGGCAAGTGTACAGCTTGTGCCAGGAGCCAAGCAAACCTTCAGTGTTGTTGTAATTGATAGTTGTGCTAATTAAGCTGACAATGAAGGAACAAGTTGCTTTGTTGGTGGCGCAGCCTAATTTTGGTGAAATTAAAGACTTGAAGAAGTCTGGGTTGTTGTACATGGCTGAAAGGCTAAATCGAACAGTTTCCAAGAGAATGTTAAAGGCTCAGCTAGTAAGAGTCATTGTAAGGAGTGCCGGACCAACCGGGCTGTGGTGGGTATGTGGGCCTGCGGGCCGCTCCAAGCAACAGCCTGGTGGACCAAACTCTCACAAATCAAGCCTGGCCTCGGGCCGGGCTTGGGGAGTAGAACTCCCAGAACCCCATCAACCAGGTATCAACCAGGTATGTCACACACTTGGTGGAGGAGGAGAAACTCGACGAGGAGTGGTTAAAGGAATTAGAAGAGTCAAGTGACCAGGTGCAATTCTAAAGTTAGAGATGGAATCTAAGCTAGAGATGGCAAAGTTAGAAGCTGAGAAACAGAGGTTGGAGATGTAGAATCGCCAAAAACAGCTGGAGTTGGAGACTCAGCAGCAGATGCTTGAGGCTCAGAACCAGCAAAGACAATTGGAGCTTGAAGCTCATGCTAAACAACAAGTGGAACAAGAATCACAGAGCAGGAGTGAGGGTCAGCTGCAACTAGAAGAAGTTAGGCGGCAACAATTGGAAATTCAACAGAGTATAGCAACAAATAATAACAGACTAGAGGAACAGAGAATTGCAGTAGGACATGGTGACACTAGTAATCATACAGGTAGTACTGATAACTCTTTAAAGTTTAGGAAAATGTAGATTAACCTCAATTCAATGAGGAAGATCCAGAAATAATCTTTTTGCATTTCCAGAAGTTAGCAGTCAGTACGAATTGACCTGCGGATCAGTGGATTGCCATCATGCAAGGACAATTTAAAGAGAGAGCCCAGGAAATTTTTGCATCTCTTCCTGCCGCTAATGATTTTGACTTTAACTTTGTTCAACAGAGCATCTTAAATGCATACCAGCAGACTCCAGAGGTCCATAGACAGAAATTTAGAGGTATAAAGAGAGCACATGATCAGACCATTTCTGATTTTGCAAGAGTTAAAATTAATCATTTTGATAGATGGGTAAAAGCACTTTCAATTAGAGATTTTGAGACTTTGAGAAACCTCATAGTGATAGAGAAGATTTTAGGCTGTCTACCAGAGAAATTAGCATTGTTTATAGCTGAACATAAACAGACTAACGACATTATAAAACTAGCCAAGCTACCAGATGAACACGAGTTACTCACTAAGGTGCCATTTCGAGCCCAATCAACTACTTATAATTCTAAGAGTAATTATCAGGTTCCTAAATCTAGTGTTTTCCAGACCAGACCAGCTAACCCACTTTCTCCCCTGAACTCTTCTCCTGTAAAGCCAAAGTTTGAAAAAAAGTAGACAGGGTTGTCACCCTCAAATAATGTAGTGTCTAAACCTGCAGTTGTTTCGGTTGTTTCGACAATTGGCAGATATTGCAAGCATTGCAAGAGGAGAGGTCATGTTGTTAATTCCTGTTTTACCTTGCATCCTGAGTTGAAACCTACCGGTCTGATTATGAGACAGGGGTTGCAAGCCATTAATTCTAATGTTGTTCCAGTCACGCCCAAATGGATGACTAACTTTAAACCGTACCTATATTCAGGTACTTTACTTTGCACCAGTGGAAGCTGGAAGCCAGTGCGGTTATTGAGGGACACTGGTGCTTCTCAATCTGTAATTTCTCCCCATGCTCTTGCTGCTGTTAGCACAGAAGACACCGGTGAAGTAGTATTATTGCAGGGTATTGGAGGTCATGTCCAGCGTGTACCATTAGTTAAAATTCACCTGAAGTCAACTATTACACCAGGTTGGTGCACTGTAGCTGTTAGTGAGCAGTTGCCCATCCCTGGAGTTGATGTTATTTTGGGTAATGATATTTACAAGTGTCAAGTTATTGGGACAGAGTGTCGTAATATGTTCACTAACCCTAGTTGTGTGCTGGCTCAACCGGATGCGGATCATGATGTCATCTATTCAGTCTGTGTTGTGACTTGATCCATGGGTAAGCAGGGTGAGGTAAATCCTGTGACTTTCAAGGTGGATGTTTTTGAGGCCAGGACCTCTTCAGACAGGGAGGTGGAGGTGGATCTTGAGGATACATTCCTAGCTCATGCGGATGTAGAGAGTGAGGCTGGTACCAAAGCCTCGATTTATTCTCACCAAGAGGATGGTCTGGAACAGGTGGCCCAGATACCAGTTCCTTGCCTTCTTGTTCCAGCTGCTGAGTCCCAGACCTTGAGTGAGTTGAAGAGTACTGATCCTAGCCTAGCTGAATGTTTTGCAGAAGCAGCTGATACTATTGATGCCTTGGATGAGTGTGTTACCAGATCTCGTACGCACAGCTCGTGCATAAATGGGCAGTGACAAAAAGGGCCTAGGAGTAAGCTCACTGCTCTTAAAGTAATTCGCCAGGGTGTCCCATTGCTGGTACAAACAAGTATGATATTAAGATAAGGATAAGTAAACAAACATATATAAAAATTATATATATCAATAACAACTAAACTTCACTTATCAGTATAATAACATATGTACTCACGTAAATTATCCATAAGAGAACATGGCTTAATGTAAATGTTTAACTCCCCGGATTAATTAATCTACCCTATTGAAACCATTAAACACACACAGACTTAACTTTAAAAAGATGTTTCCCAGACTAGTACTCAGACGCCACTGGCGCCTGAGCATTAGTCTGGGCAGTGGCTCGAGCAGACGCCACTGGCGCCTGAGCATTAGTCTGGGCAGTGGCTCGAGCAGACGCCACTGGCGCCTGAGTATTAGTCTGGGCAGTGGCTCGAGCAGACGCCACTGGCGCCTGAGCATTAGTCTGGGCAGTGGCTCGAGCAGACGCCACTTGTGTTTGTTCGACGCACACACCCAAAACACACTTCCCCCTCCATCCTAGACAAGGGGATGGCAAACGAGGTCTTTTACATAAAAATTCATTTATGAGAAAAGTAATCGTTCTCACACAGACATAAAATAATACCAAATATATTCTATTACATGCAATTGACATTATCAGTGTACAACATGTTTATTAAAGGTAAATTCAAAAAGAATGAATAATTTAAGAGATGATATCTGGCAACCCAACAATTGATCAAGTACATTTATTCTGGTTCAAAACCTGACCGGTAATAAACAGATTTGAATCAGGTGAACTCCAGCAAGCCAGCTCCGTCCCCAATATGTTGCCAAGTCCTACTCACATTATAATAAGGTTAATTCACGTACATAAATAAGATTATATTTCACAATTTCTCAATACATGAATAATATTATATTCACAATTTCTCAATACATGAATACTGTCGGTATCCATGACTAGGGATATGTAACATATCCTTATCTTCAAGAAAAAAAATGCTATTAATTGAAGATTAATGGCATTTTTCTGAGAAGTAAGCATGAAATAAAAACAATTAAACGAAAATTTTGAATAAACATATCTCATTATTCTGTCACATCAAACACAAAACTTCTAGATAAAGCATCTTAAATCACATTTTGCCTACCAGGAATATGCTTAATTTCTACATTGGACTCCTGCAGGAATAAAGACCATCTGAGAATCCTTTGATTTTTGTACTTCATTACATTTATAAATTCAAGGGCATTATGATCTGTAAAACCTACCACTTTATTATCTGACAGGTAAGTTTCAAATTTCTTAAAAGATAGTATGAGACGAAGTGCCAGTAGTATAATCTGAGCCAGATAGGCGCACTTAACAAACAATGGGGGGTACTTATCAGACAATGGAATCAGAGGCGGGGAGCCAGATAGGCCCACTTATCGGACAAAAGGAATCAGAAGCGGGGTGACAGATAGACCCACCTCAAATTGTAGTCTACGGTGTGCCCCCACCACATTTCACTTACACTGTGTCATCTCCGTTTAAACACTACACTCATTATAAATATATAGGACTAATTAAGGATATATATATATTCGAACAAGTCTGAATGGCCCCTCCCTTATATGGGAGTATCTAAGGAGTATTAAATTATAAATCCTCCCCCTCCCCCAAAGGTTAAAAAAAACATCAAATAATTTATTAAATGCTTTATTAGGTAAAAACCACAAAATGTATAAGTAATTATGTTAGTTAATAATTGTAGTTTACAGAGTGCTCTTGCCATATTTCACTTACTACAGCTCTACCCCTCCCCTCCCTATCCCACACCCCCATCCTCGTCTGAGTAGAATTGTGACGATTCCTCATCAGTGAAGAGTGGGGGAAGGTCTTGAGCCCCATCCCGCCCTCTCTTGGGGGGGTGGGGTGAGTTGGATGGACACCTTTTGGCTGAGTTCCCTCCTCTCTCTCATCGGAAGTGTTCTGGAAAGAGATGGGGGAAATAATTTATAGTGATTAAAGGTTTTTTATATAATTATATATTTTATTAGAAAAATATTATATTTTTCTCTAAGAACAACTAGTACATACCTCTCCCCCTGCAGGAGCGGCCTTGTGTCCTCTACAGCAGGCGTCGTCAATTAGACTACGTAACAGCATCTTGTTTGGGGCAGACCCCCCACGTAGAATTACTACTCTACAAATGTGGACGGGTCCCAAGAACTGCACTGGAGAAAAACATAAGAGGTGAAATAGAGGATATACAAACTTTTTTTATTGAGGGAAATAAAACATAAAATAAATCTATTAGCAGAAAGATAGGGTAATACTAACCAGGTCCTTCAAGGACTTCAATCTTCCCCGCAGGTGTTTTTTGAGAGACACCTCCCATTTCGTAGGAGGAAGACAGTCTTCTGAGGGGGGTGGGTGGGGGAGAGGGGTTTTTATAGGAGGCTACACCCCTTGTTAGGTAGGTTGCCTAGCTAACAAAAATATTCTCTACACCACCTATAAGAACCAACCCCTATACCTCTACAAAATGTCCTAACACAATGATGTTTCATAGGAAAATATCGTCTTGCATAAGCAAGGGCTCGTTTATCATTTAATTTTAAAGTAATGCTTGAAAATACATTATGTAAGTAGTGTACTGTTGAAGGCAACCCCAGGTGGCTCACCCTATGAACGAATATGACGCAATACAGTCCACAGGCGAGAGTAAAATCACTCTGGAGTCTGTAGCGCATTCCAAACACCTTTCTTATTTTGTTAGTTTTAATAAATCCTTGAAAATGACGTCCGTAAGTAACTGGCGATATTGCATAACTATAAAAAAAAAACATCCGATGATTAACTTTATCAACATAAATTCCTACCCAATGTCCCATAGTGATTCTGCTATTTGAAGGTAAAATATTAGTTATGAAAACAATAGGTTTTCTTGAAGATATATTTAAATGTTCTATCTCATCAGCATTATAACAACCTAGGTAGAGTGTTCGATCCCCTAGATTATTTTTTAAATTAATATTTATATCATAACAATTCATTATGTTTTTTTACGCTCGCACGTCACACAGAACAGTTCTCTGCCCATCGATGGATAGTACCCCGGTCGTTTCCCCAAACAGTAAAACCAGCCTGTTATATGTAACACCGCCACCAAATTCAAGCTCCATACGCAAGTTGCCAGATTTCTCCACAGGGAGGGAATCTTTTGTTTGAATGGTGGTTAAGTCAAAGGCGAATATTGATCTTCCCTTATTAAAAGAGTCATAGGCCAGTAGTGAATCACGCTCTAAGCCTAATGTCTTCAAAGTTTCATAATAAAGGCGGGAATAATGGTTATCGAAATCGCCACCAATTCGGTAAATTGCATTATTGTTCAAATACATAGCAATACTTTTCAGCTTTGCATTTTCAAAATATAATCCATTACCTTGGTGAAGACCGGCGAAATAATTCATTGGAACGATTATCATGTATATCTTGTGTGGAATTACTTGCGCCCATGGTTGATCAATTAAGAGACTAGTTTGATTCCCTGCTAGAACATATGTTTTAGAAATGGTTCTATTGAAAGTATAGGTTATGGGGTCGGGGGATGCTAACAGTGAGCTGTTTAAGGCCAGGTAAGCACTTGGGTAGGGGAACACCCGCGTCACCCATAACTTAGCATAATCCATATGCAGCCGATACTTAAGAGCCATCGTCCACGCTTGTATTTAGGACCCAGGCATGGGGGGAGAGCTCCAATCTTAGTCGCATATCTATATTATCTAATATGTATTGGTCTAGGGATGATATATCCAATAGGAGGGGGAAACACATCGACAAACCTTTACTTTTTAAATCACCCATAATTTTTTTATCCTTGGCGGTTGCTCCAGTAAAATAAGTATTTGTAAACTCATTAGTGATTATACCATCGTCATCTCTCCAGTCCCTACGAAAGCCTCCAATTCTCCCCAAGGAAGTCATTTTTGATGGAGGCATGGAGGTAATTAATTTAATAAACGACCAATAATTAAAATTAGTATTTGTTTTAACTACCTGCTCTCCTAAAAACACCTGAACACCTTTAAACATGGTATTTGACAACCCATTCACAAATTCCACATGGTCATCCTCTTCCAATTTTGTGGTATCGTCATCTTTCGTTAAAGATACCTTAAAATCTATAACAATATTAGCTAGATCTAAGAAGGCGCCCTGGGTTCCAGGGATGCGGAATTCTAAGTAATTATCCCGCAAACGTTGATTAATGGGGAGGTTGACAGGTAGAACGTCTATTTGCTGTGTAGAGGCAATTGAACTCTCCACATTACGTATTCTGTTACTTCTAGGAAATTGGTCAATAATACTGGAACTATAATATTCTAGTGGTATTTTCACCCCAGCTCCGCTAGGCTCCCCCATGATCCCTCCGAAAGTTGAAGTATGACTGCTTACGTTAGCGAAAACACATCATTTTTATACCCAAGACCTCGTTTACATTTTTTATTTTTATTTTTCGCCTAGAGAGTCTTTTAATTTTACCTCCCATTACCAATTTCTTTCCCACACTCTTAAGAGCATCAATACCGTGAGTTCTCAGAGCACTTTTTACATCCCGTTTACCACTGCTTAAATCACCAAGGACATTTTTCCCAAAATCGATGGCGCTAGGTGTTACAGCTTTCATGAAAAATGGTATGGCCCGTCGAGCAATACCAGCCAAGGTCCCAAAGAAACCTCCACCAGATCTGAGATAAGGCACTTGGAATGAGCGTATGTCATTCATCGCCCCCCCTCTCATTCCATGTCTCCTAGGGGGAGGTGCGAATATCTCCCCGAACTCCCCCTGGGAGGGTGGGTGGAACGGTATTCGCATTCTGAGGTCTCTTCCTATAATAACCTAAGTCGAGGCTAAACACTTCTTTATATATATGTTGCTATACCTTAGGGCGGATATGTAAGACCGCCGTAACCGACCTCCCATCTTCAAAACTAACCATTCGACCAAACTGATCTGTTATTTTAATACTTACTTTCTCCAACGTGTTAGTGTTTAATGTTTTGTACACTAGAGGGTGAGCCCCTCTAGAATATGAGTCATGATAATTGATTGCATCTCAGATATTTACAATCTGCCCTCCGTATCGTTCAGGCTCGATGACGTCACTATAAATGAGTAAATAGTCACAACCCCCGTCAATGTCTGGGGGCGATAAGGCCACAGTCTTGGAGGCTGACGTAATGTCATCTGTTTTTGCTCGATAAATGGTGTATTTGCGACTGCTGTCAAAACCAAGTACATTAGCTATTCTGTGTTTAAATTGAAAGCTGAGAGAATTTAATGAGCCAGTACTTCCACTGTTAAGAGTTGAAGCTAGTAATACCCTCTCTACAGATTGGTCATAGGTGAGGATTGGTTCTTTATCTGAGAAGTATATTTTGAAATCATCCCTAAAGCTAAGCTGCATGTCGGTTGTTATTTGTCGACTAACCACGTCTGTAATGAATTTGATGTTTCTTGATAATATGTTGGTTTTTGGGTGGAAGGTGTATATGAGGTGTTCTGGACTCTTAGAAAGAGTTCCACGTTTAAAAGTGGCATAGATATCTATACCAGAGTCCTCCTCATCTTTGATGATGGCATTAATTCGCCTGGGGAGGAGTATGTTGACTAAAGCCACTTCATGTTTAATGGAAGGGTTTAAATGTAGTGTTGGGATGGTGTTTGTAAATGCTGAACTCGTGTTGTTGTAAATATCTCCTTGATCGAGACTGGTAAGATATATGTAATGTTCTTCCCCCATTGTCCCGTTATGTACTGAAAGGCCAATATACAGGGGATGGGTTTTTGTAAGAAGGGAGAAAATAAACAACATAACTTATATTTTATTTTATTAAACTACTTAAAGAACTACAACAGGTGAAGATTCCCACACATTTTTTAAGAATAGTGATTAACCACTCCCCCCTCGCTACTACTACTGCTGGCTGCTGCTACCTCCACTGCTGCTTCCGCCGGGGCTACTGTAGCTGCCACTACCTCAACTTCTTTACTGGAGTGGTGGTTACAGCTTTCGTTGTTTTTTCGGGGGGGAGGATAACAGGAATATTTCCTGCGACTCTCCATCGAGGATGGAGTCGATACGGCGATTCGCCCCCGTTTCAAAGTCGAGGAGTGGCTCAATCCTCCGTTTAACTGAGGTTGACGTTGTAGGGGGTGGTGGAGAGGTGGCGGTGGAGGTGGAGCCGTATTCCTGAGAGTGTTTCTTCTTCCTGGGTGTGGCTGGTGGTGCTGGAGGAGTAGAACGAGAAGAGGTTCTTGGTGTGGTACCACCCTCTCCCACCACGGTGTCGAGCGTTATAGTAAGATTATCAGCACTTGGGTCGTCGAACGGGAGGGGTGCCACTGATGGGGTAACAGCGGCAGGTCGTTTGAGGATGACTAACTCTTTGTTGAGTTTGGCGAGTTCTTGATGAAGAGACAGCAGCATGGGTCCAATGTCCTTGTGCCAGTTGACCATACCGTCGCGGGAAGCCCCTAAGCCGTAGGGTACCACTAGTCGAGTCATGGTTGGGGTTGCCGCCATTAAATTGCCCACCTTTGTTAGGCACATCTTCAGCCAGTACTGTCTGTTCTTGGCGGTATCCAGGGTGACGTTAGTGACGTAGTGAGTGTCGGCGGAAGTCTGCACTTGTTCCTGGGCTATTGGGTTTGACTCGAAGGGGGCTCCTGCCCCGAATGCAGAAATCAACCCCACAAAAGTGGGCCTGAAGTAAAGGACGGGCTCCTCTATGAGATCTTGTCCGTCGGAGGGGAGAGGGGCTATCTTCACAACAATGTCCCCCGGGGTAGACCGACAACGAATTATTGCCCTATTGGCATTACCCAGTCCTTCACGTTCCACACGGGCGTAGGAGAACGTCTTCCAGATGACGGAAGCCAGTCCATAGGGTCGCACAACAGCAGCTGCCAAGTCGTAGATGATGACGTCCCCCACCCCAAAGGCGTGGGAGTCAGTGATATCGTCGCTGACGGTCTTGATACAAGCCAGAGACATGGTGAGAGGGCGGGTGCGAGGAGCTCGTCGTCAACTGTAGTATAGTGTTCCAGGAGCGGCGGTGGGCGACCTTTAAATACACCTGTGACCCACCTGGGGGGAGAGGGGTGAAGGGGTGTGGGGTAGTAGTAGTAGTAGTAGGCATCCTTCAGTCTCGGGAGACTATGGAGTTGCGCCCTAGTTGTCAATCCTGGTGCAGCGTCTGGTGTGACTGATGAGGCCAATCCGAGAGTGGCAGTCCATCCCACACCGAGCACAAACGAAGTCCGATTCTGGTCTGTCTTCCTGGTTACCGGCTTTCCTTCTCTGTCTCTTTGCCTCCGATTCCTTGGCAAGTGACTCCTCGAACTTGGAGAGACCTCGTTGAACAGACTGCCTCCAGGCTGAACGGTCTGTAGCCAGTGTCTCCCATATAGCAAGATCGACGTCCATGGCTTTCAGGTCCCTTTTGCATACGTCTTTGTACCGTAGCTGGGGCTTGCCTACTGGACGCTTTCCCTGCCTCAGCTCTCCATACAGGAGATCCTTGGGGATCCTGCCGTCGCCCATTCGCACAACGTGCCCGAGCCAGCGCATTCGTCTCTGTTTCAGCATTGTGTACATGCTGGTGATTCTTGCTCTCCCCAAGACGTTGTTGTTTGTCACCTTGTCCTGCCAGGTGATGTCCAAGATGTGTCGAAGGCAGCGCATGTGGTAGGCATTCAGCCGTCTTTCCTGACGGGCGCGGAGTGTCCAAGACTCACTGCCATAAAGGAGAGTGCTCAGGACACAGGATCTGTAAACCTGAATCTTAGTATACTCAGTTAGACTATTGTTGGCCCACACTCTCTTTGTCAGTTTGGACATGGTAGTAGATGCCTTACCGATGCGTTTGTTTAGCTCCGTATCAAGAGAGAGGGAGTCAGAGATTGTGGAGCCCAGGTACACGAAGTCGTGAACAACTTCCAGTTTGGAATCAGAGATGCCGATGTCAGGTGGGGAGTCCACTCCTTGTCCCATGACTTGTGTTTTCTTCAGACTGATGGTGAGTCCGAAAGCCTGAGAGGCCTCGCTGAAGCGGGTTATGAGCCGTTGGAGGTCTTCAGCTGAGTGGGCAGTGACTGCTGCGTCGTCGGCAAAGAGGAAGTCGCGCAGACACCTCAGCCGAACCTTTGTCTTGGCTCTCAGCCTGGCGAGGTTAAAGAGCTTCCCATCCGACCTGGTCCGGAGGTAAATGCCTTCCGTGACAGATCCGAAGGCGTGCCGCAGCATAACTGCGAAGAAAATCCCGAATAGGGTTGGAGCCAAGACGCAGCCCTGCTTTACTCCACTTCGGATGTCAGAGGCGTCTAATGTTAGGCCATCAAAGACCACGGTGCCCTTCATGTTCTCATGGAAAGATCTGATGATGCTGGGGAGCCTGGGTGGGCATCCGATCTTGGGAAGGATCTTGAACAGGCCATCCCTGCTTACGAGGTCGAAGGCCTTCGTCAGGTCTATGAAGGCTACAAAGAGTGGCTGCTTCTGTTCCCTGCATTTCTCCTGCAGTTGTCTGAGGGAAAAGACCATGTCGATGGTGGACCTGCCAGCTCTGAATCCACATTGTGATTCTGGATAAACTCTCTCTGCAAGTACTTGGAGCCTCTTCAATGCGACTCGAGCAAACAGCTTTCCGACAATACTGAGGAGGGAGATTCCACGGTAGTTGTTGCAGTCGCCCCTGTCACCTTTATTCTTATACAGTGTGACGATGTTGGCATCCCTCATGTCCTGTGGCACCTCTCCTTCTTCCCAGCAGAGGCAGAGAATTTCGTGCAGCTCCATGAGCAGGCTACCTCTGCAGCACTTCAAGGTCTCAGCAGGAATGCCATCTTTGCCAGGAGCTTTACCAGAAGCAAGGGAGTCTAGGGCATCGCTGAGTTCTTCCAGGGTCGGTTCACTGTCGAGCTCCATTAACACAGGCAGACACTCAATGGCGCTCAGGGCATCTTCGGTGACCACATTGTCCCTGGCGTATAGCTCAGAGTAGTGCTCGACCCAGCGCTTCAGCTGCAGTGTCTGGTCCTGAATCACCTCGCCAGTGGCAGATTTCAGAGGAGCGGTCTTCTTCTGGATTGGGCCGAGGGCCTGCTTGATGCCGTCATACATTCCCCTTACATTGCCTGTATCCGCTGCAGTCTGGATCTGGGAGCAGAGCTGGAGCCAATAGTTGTTGGCACATCGCCTGGCGCTCTGCTGCACTTTGCAGCGGACGGCCCGAAGGATCTGTAAGTTGCGCCGACTTGGGCAGGCTTTGTAGGCTGCCAAGGCGTTTCTCTTCTCTTCGATTACAGGTGTCATCTCTTCCGAGTGAGCCTCGAACCAGTCTGCCGACCTGCTGGTCTTCTTGCCAAAGGTGGAAATGGCAGCGTTGAACACAGCGTCTCTGAAGTGCTCCCATCTTTTACAGGCAGTGACCCCAGCTGGGCCAGGAAGAGCTTCCTCGAGCACGTGTGCAAAATCTTCCACCTTGTCCTGGTTGCGGGTCTTGGTGGTGTCGATGCGAGGTCTGCCCGCCTTTTTCGAGTGATGAATCTTCTTTGGTTGCATCTTGACCCTGCTACATACCAGGGAGTGGTCGGTGTCACAGACAGCACTCTGGTAGCTACGCGTAATCTTGATGCTGGGTAGACTTGCACGCCTGGTAAGAATCAGGTCAAGCTGGTGCCAGTGCTTGGATCTGGGGTGTCTCCAAGATACTCGGTGTTGAGGCTTTGTGCCGAAGAACGTGTTGGTGACAAAAAGACCATGAAGGCAGCAGAGTTCTAGCAGACGTTGCCCGTTCTCATTCATCCTTCCTATGCCGAATTGACCCAGGCAAGTGGGCCAAATGTTGTGCTCGGCACCCACTCTGGCGTTGAAGTCGCCGAGGATGAACAGTGGCTCCTTTACAGGGATTCTCGCTATGACTCTGTTGAGGTCATCGTAGAATTTTTCCTTTGCCTCTGCTGGAGAAGTCAGGGTTGGTGCATATGCACTAATTACATTGACTGGTCCTGTTTGGGAGTACAGTTGCAGAGACAGAATTCGTTCGGTTTCCCCCATCGGTGGCATAATGTGTCCCAACAGTGCATTCCTGACGGCAAATCCCACACCATGTTCTCTGGTTTCATCTGGAGGTTTTCCTTGCCAGAAGAAAGAGAAGGTCCTCTCTCTCACAGATCCTGATCCTGGGAGCCTGGTCTCTTGGAGAGCAACAATATCCATCTGCATCTTGCTCAGCTCCCTATCGATGATTGCTGTTTTTCGGGCGTCATTGATTTCTTGCAGGTCGTCAGAGAAACCTGGAGTCAGTGTCCTGACGTTCCATGTGCCCAGCTTTAGGGCAGTTGATATTTTCTTCTTTGGTTTGGTATTGCTTGGTGCAAAGTTGTCGGGCCGCTTGTCAGTTTTCACCCTAAACCCCACGCACCCAGTGAGGTTAACGGACCGTGGCGAGGCAACACCTTATTGGCTGGGGTTTGCCCAGCTTGAGGCGGGCGGTAGCTGCCCAGTGGGGCGCGATGACCCCTCCCACCGTCGGAAGCAACCCCTGGCGTCACACTCTTCGCCAATCGAGCAGAAGACTTAAAACCGGTAGACTGTCGCTTCCCGTGTTGGTTCGACGCTGTGAGGCGAAGCTGGAGTGTCCTCTCCAGGGCGCAAAGCCTGGGTAGGTAGATATGGAGGAGAAGCTGTTACCCATGCAGCAGGTCCCCCCTCTCCACGTTGCTGAAATTATCCAATAGAGAGGCAAATGCCAATACGCATGGTTCCAGCAACGTCGCAGGAGCTGCCAGAACGAGGTCGACGTCAACAACGAACTGCCTTAGGGGCTCCAACTCCGGATTTTTCCTCGAGGTTGACTCCTGAAGCCTTCCCAAAAACAAGGGTATGGCCGCAAGGCAGCGGAGGTTTAAAATCAGGGTTTTCCTTCCCCTAGATGGGCTGCCTTCCCAGGCTATCGAGTCCCATCTACCCGGAGCAGCTGGTTTTAAGGCGCCAGAGGCACGCCCTCGCCCCTTCTCCTGTCGGTAAAAGCAGTTCCGCCGGACTTAGACTAAGCCACCCGTGCAGGCCAGGAGTTGGACTTGGTTGTCAGAGGCTATTTGAGACGCATGCCGTATAGGAGCATTTTATAGGTCATGGGAGCTCGTCCCCCATTACCACCCCCTGGCTATGACAACCCCTTGGAACCTGGGGTAGAGAACCTGAGGTGTGGGGTAGAGATCACCTTATGTGCCCATAGACACTCCGCCCAGACTCAAAGGCTGTAATCATATCACGATGTTGGAAGGTTAATTTTTCCATCTGCCAAATCTCTGTCTGGATCTCCTGAGATGAATACTCTTCATACCTTTTCACCGTTTCTCCAAATGACTTAAAAAACCGTTCTGGGGGAGCACTCAACACAAGACGGTCATAACAATCCCATAAGGCATATATCAATCTACTTTTGTGTTCGACAAACTTGTAGTAACGTTGAGTAGCAACCAAACGCTTCAATAGGGGAGATTTTTCTCCCTCCTCTACTGCCGCAGGTGGGGTAGAAGCTCTCTCCATGGTGGATACACAACTGAATATAATGTCGTTTAAGATGTGCTTCATATAGGTTTTTTTTTCAATACGGTTCCCAATGGGGCCTCCTATGGATACCCCTACCCCCTTTTATCTGTGATCTGGCGCGAGAATTACGTATAAAGGATGGGTCTACACCAGCCACCTTCAGTACAATCCTTACATCTGCCTTGTCACCCGTCCTAAATTGCCCCTTAGTAAAGGCTATAGTTTTAATTATATCTAAAATATTTAAATTTTGCACAGGCTTTAATAAATTCCCGCGACTATCCCATACCACCTGTTGACTGTTTTGTTCAAACATGTTCAATAATGTTTTGATGTGGGGAATTTCCCCTATTTTAAAATACACAGTTATTAAGTTGTCCAGACTTGGGTTTTGGGGTGTGGTGGTGGTGGCTTTGTGGCGAGTGGGCCCAGCAACAGCTACCCGCATCTCAGGCGGCAGAATGGAATGTATCCTTTTTTTTATTTGTTTTTTTAAAGGGCGACGGTCGCACCTGTCCCGTGTTTTTTGTTGAAAGAAGCCAGCGGCGGCGGGCACCTGCGCGGCGGCCGGCGCTGCGGGGGGGGCGGGCAATATCTTTTAAAGGTTGTCTGACCAGTCCCCCCTGTCTGGTAGGGCTATATCGTTCAAAGGAGCTACCGTGGCAACACCGTCCACAAGTTGTTGTTGCTGGAGGGGGTGTGGGGGGAGTGTCCACTCCCCCCACGCCATCATCACCACCGCTAGAGTCACAGCCAAGGTGCTTACAGCCGCCACCAACATTATTAGCCGAATTGCCCCATTTGCTTTCGTTTTTTAAAGAGAAGGACTTATTTCCACCTCTACCACTGGTGGAAGAGGGTGGAGCCACCTCATTAAGAGGCGATGGAGTACTCTCGTTTTTATTAAATAAATATTTTTCGGCAACGAGTCGTGGTACTAGGCAATATTCTTTCACCATTTTTTTCTCTTCTTACGTAATTACTTAATTAGAGAGGAAATTAACGATACAGCCAAAGGTAACAGAGCTGCCAATATAGCACCACCTCTCCTAGAGGTTAAAATGATTTTCTTTTTGTACAATGGAGTTTTCTTACGCGCTACAGAACGAATGTCTTTCTGATACCTCTGTAGTCCATTAATTATCCGAGGTTGAACTGGGATGTTTCGTTTCAGAAAATTGGCAAAAATTTCACAAATTGATTCAATTTCCTGTCGTTTTAAAGCCTTGATTAGTTTATTCCGCTTCTTGGGTGATAAATTGTTTAATAAAAATAACAGTTGATGGTGTTTCTCTACGAGAGAGTCCTGATGAACTGTCATTTTTTTTTCAAAATTTGATGATGTCTTGAGCTTTAATCCAGCAATTGCTGGAATCTGGGTACCCTCTCCACTTGACGAAATATTCTCTGTGTCCTTTCGATGTCTTCCTAGACTGTAATATCGTTATGGGAAAATAGTCTGGAAGCGTTGTTGGAATCAATTCTTGCTCATAAAACATACCACTGATCGGCTTGTTGGTTAAATCTTTGACTTTATAGGTTGGGATTGGTTGTGTTCTATCGATATGAGACACTTGAAATATTTCTTCTGTATTTTGGGGCCAAAAGCCCATGTGAAATATATTCCTTCGCTTTGCTAGTCGTACATACTGCCCAACCTGCAGTTGTAGACTGATGGAAGTTATGGGGTGGTCATTGTTTAAATACGTGACCTTAAACTGTCTTCGTATATCTTCAATGTTTTGCAACTTATGGATGGCATGTGGAGTATTTTTTAGTATTCTGTGGAAAGTGTGGTTGTATACATTTACAACTTTTGGAAGGATGTGAATGTATTGTAAAGAATTAGCCTGGGTCATATAATGATACAGTTTATGTTTTAAAGTTTTGATGGCCCGCTCCACTATACTAGATTTCATTTCCGAAAATACACTATATAACTTAATATTTTTCTTATTCAGATAATTTTGAACAGTCCTGTTGTAAAATTCTCTACCTCGGTCGGTGAATATTCGTCTTACCCCGTGAAACTGAGAGGTTTCCTCTAACACCTTCTTTAGAGCAGCTACCACATCCGTTGAATTTTTTGTTTTTAAAGTTTGAGTCTGCATTAGGCGAGAATAAACATCGACACAAATCAAAATATATTTTACACCACTACTGTATTTTTGTAAACTACAAAAGTCTCCCAAATCACAGGCAATTATGGTGCGGGGTTTAGGAGCTAATATTTTTCGCCGAGGAAATCTAACTAAATTTCTTCTGTGTAATGTGTAAGATCGTTCCCCACGGAGAAATTCCCTCACATCTGCAATACTGATGCTGGTGTCTTTAAGTCTGGCAGCCTTACACAATTTTTGAATTGATCCTGTGAAACCACCCGGGGTAGAAATGTCATTGTAGATGGAGGTAAGAATTGACCGTTTCTGCGTCGTTAAAGGCATTTTTTTTTTTTTTTTTTTTTTCACATATGATAAACAATTTCACACTGGTCTTCATTGACAATCCCCGTTCGTAGTTGTAATGTCTCAGGAACTGTCAGATCAACCAATAAATAGCCATACTCTCTCTGGGATATTGCCCGTCGGTATATTTCGACGAAATTATTAATAGTTTTCCGCCCATATAACTGTCCACTTAAAATTTCAAGTTGGGTTATGTCTCTCTGCTTCATTAATATATAATGGGTACAATTCAGAGTTATTGTCCTAGCATATTTCCCCTGGGGAAACAAATTTTGACTAATTAGAATTACAGAAATATTATCGTGTCTCCCTCGGGTGAAGATATTGGCTATAATTGGACTCTGAATGGCTTCCAGGTATAAGTCATCAATTATATACAAAACTGACTCATTTGAAAAAGGATTCTTATACTCTAAAGGGTTAATCAGCCCTTGGGAGAGAGTAACCTTTTTTTGCAAAATGGGGTTCTTTGAAATAGGATGATCAGTATTATTTGCAGTTGACACTATAATTTTTGAGAATTTCCCGTGGTATTTAACACAAATTTACCACCAGGCTAGTTTTCCCAGAATTGCTAAATCCAGCTACAAATATTCTCGCCGGTTGATGAAAAATATTAAGTTGGTCGTCTGTGGCAGAAGTACACTCCTCCATATTTTCCTCATAAATGATCCAATTACCTGTGGGACAGCCACTTATATATATATATATATATATATATATATATATATATATATATATATATATATATATATATATATATATATATATATATATATATATATATATACTGGCATAACAGGTACGCCTTAACCCTCTCCACCACCTGCTCAGACCCTTAAAAGAGATGGTAATTTCGGAGTATTTAAATACTCCAAAGATCACCACCTCCCAAGAGCACTAGAGCAAGTGAGGGGTCATTTAGACGTTAATTTCATCAAGTCCCTGTTAATATGGGAAGACACAGTGTCTATGCTTAAGGCACAACTCTCCTAAACACGAGAGTCAAGTATACAACTTTAGAACACTTTCCCACCAGGAGACTCGAACCCTAGCCAGCACAGAAGCCTTCCAGCAACTGGCATAACAGGTACGCCTTAACCCTCTCCACCACCTGCTCAGACCCTTAAAAGAGATGGTAATTTCGGAGTATTTAAATACTCCAAAGATCACCACCTCCCAAGAGCACTAGAGCAAGTGAGGGGTCATTTAGACGTTAATTTCATCAAGTCCCTGTTAATATGGGAAGACACAGTGTCTATGCTTAAGGCACAACTCTCCTAAACACGAGAGTCAAGTATACAACTTTAGAACACTTTCCCACCAGGAGACTCGAACCCTAGCCAGCACAGAAGCCTTCCAGCAACTGGCATAACAGGTACGCCTTAACCCTCTCCACCACCTGCTCAGACCCTTAAAAGAGATGGTAATTTCGGAGTATTTAAATACTCCAAAGATCACCACCTCCCAAGAGCACTAGAGCAAGTGAGGGGTCATTTAGACGTTAATTTCATCAAGTCCCTGTTAATATGGGAAGACACAGTGTCTATGCTTAAGGCACAACTCTCCTAAACACGAGAGTCAAGTATACAACTTTAGAACACTTTCCCACCAGGAGACTCGAACCCTAGCCAGCACAGAAGCCTTCCAGCAACTGGCATAACAGGTACGCCTTAACCCTCTCCACCACCTGCTCAGACCCTTAAAAGAGATGGTAATTTCGGAGTATTTAAATACTCCAAAGATCACCACCTCCCAAGAGCACTAGAGCAAGTGAGGGGTCATTTAGACGTTAATTTCATCAAGTCCCTGTTAATATGGGAAGACACAGTGTCTATGCTTAAGGCACAACTCTCCTAAACACGAGAGTCAAGTATACAACTTTAGAACACTTTCCCACCAGGAGACTCGAACCCTAGCCAGCACAGAAGCCTTCCAGCAACTGGCATAACAGGTACGCCTTAACCCTCTCCACCACCTGCTCAGACCCTTAAAAGAGATGGTAATTTCGGAGTATTTAAATACTCCAAAGATCACCACCTCCCAAGAGCACTAGAGCAAGTGAGGGGTCATTTAGACGTTAATTTCATCAAGTCCCTGTTAATATGGGAAGACACAGTGTCTATGCTTAAGGCACAACTCTCCTAAACACGAGAGTCAAGTATACAACTTTAGAACACTTTCCCACCAGGAGACTCGAACCCTAGCCAGCACAGAAGCCTTCCAGCAACTGGCATAACAGGTACGCCTTAACCCTCTCCACCACCTGCTCAGACCCTTAAAAGAGATGGTAATTTCGGAGTATTTAAATACTCCAAAGATCACCACCTCCCAAGAGCACTAGAGCAAGTGAGGGGTCATTTAGACGTTAATTTCATCAAGTCCCTGTTAATATGGGAAGACACAGTGTCTATGCTTAAGGCACAACTCTCCTAAACACGAGAGTCAAGTATACAACTTTAGAACACTTTCCCACCAGGAGACTCGAACCCTAGCCAGCACAGAAGCCTTCCAGCAACTGGCATAACAGGTACGCCTTAACCCTCTCCACCACCTGCTCAGACCCTTAAAAGAGATGGTAATTTCGGAGTATTTAAATACTCCAAAGATCACCACCTCCCAAGAGCACTAGAGCAAGTGAGGGGTCATTTAGACGTTAATTTCATCAAGTCCCTGTTAATATGGGAAGACACAGTGTCTATGCTTAAGGCACAACTCTCCTAAACACGAGAGTCAGGTATACAACTTTAGAACACTTTCCCACCAGGAGACTCGAACCCTAGCCAGCACAGAAGCCTTCCAGCAACTGGCATAACAGGTACTTTGGAAGGCTTCTGTGCTGGCTAGGGTTCGAGTCTCCTGGTGGGAAAGTGTTCTAAAGTTGTATACTTGACTCTCGTGTTTAGGAGAGTTGTGCCTTAAGCATAGACACTGTGTCTTCCCATATTAACAGGGACTTGATGAAATTAACGTCTAAATGACCCCTCACTTGCTCTAGTGCTCTTGGGAGGTGGTGATCTTTGGAGTATTTAAATACTCCGAAATTACCATCTCTTTTAAGGGTCTGAGCAGGTGGTGGAGAGGGTTAAGGCGTACCTGTTATGCCAGTTGCTGGAAGGCTTCTGTGCTGGCTAGGGTTCGAGTCTCCTGGTGGGAAAGTGTTCTAAAGTTGTATACTTGACTCTCGTGTTTAGGAGAGTTGTGCCTTAAGCATAGACACTGTGTCTTCCCATATTAACAGGGACTTGATGAAATTAACGTCTAAATGACCCCTCACTTGCTCTAGTGCTCTTGGGAGGTGGTGATCTTTGGAGTATTTAAATACTCCGAAATTACCATCTCTTTTAAGGGTCTGAGCAGGTGGTGGAGAGGGTTAAGGCGTACCTGTTATGCCAGTTGCTGGAAGGCTTCTGTGCTGGCTAGGGTTCGAGTCTCCTGGTGGGAAAGTGTTCTAAAGTTGTATACTTGACTCTCGTGTTTAGGAGAGTTGTGCCTTAAGCATAGACACTGTGTCTTCCCATATTAACAGGGACTTGATGAAATTAACGTCTAAATGACCCCTCACTTGCTCTAGTGCTCTTGGGAGGTGGTGATTTTTGGAGTATTTAAATACTCCGAAATTACCATCTCTTTTAAGGGTCTGAGCAGGTGGTGGAGAGGGTTAAGGCGTACCTGTTATGCCAGTTGCTGGAAGGCTTTTGTGCTGGCTAGGGTTCGAGTCTCCTGGTGGGAAAGTGTTCTAAAGTTGTATACTTGACTCTCGTGTTTAGGAGAGTTGTGCCTTAAGCATAGACACTGTGTCTTCCCATATTAACAGGGACTTGATGAAATTAACGTCTAAATGACCCCTCACTTGCTCTAGTGCTCTTGGGAGGTGGTGATCTTTGGAGTATTTAAATACTCCGAAATTACCATCTCTTTTAAGGGTCTGAGCAGGTGGTGGAGAGGGTTAAGGCGTACCTGTTATGCCAGTTGCTGGAAGGCTTCTGTGCTGGCTAGGGTTCGAGTCTCCTGGTGGGAAAGTGTTCTAAAGTTGTATACTTGACTCTCGTGTTTAGGAGAGTTGTGCCTTAAGCATAGACACTGTGTCTTCCCATATTAACAGGGACTTGATGAAATTAACGTCTAAATGACCCCTCACTTGCTCTAGTGCTCTTGGGAGGTGGTGATCTTTGGAGTATTTAAATACTCCGAAATTACCATCTCTTTTAAGGGTCTGAGCAGGTGGTGGAGAGGGTTAAGGCGTACCTGTTATGCCAGTTGCTGGAAGGCTTCTGTGCTGGCTAGGGTTCGAGTCTCCTGGTGGGAAAGTGTTCTAAAGTTGTATACTTGACTCTCGTGTTTAGGAGAGTTGTGCCTTAAGCATAGACACTGTGTCTTCCCATATTAACAGGGACTTGATGAAATTAACGTCTAAATGACCCCTCACTTGCTCTAGTGCTCTTGGGAGGTGGTGATCTTTGGAGTATTTAAATACTCCGAAATTACCATCTCTTTTAAGGGTCTGAGCAGGTGGTGGAGAGGGTTAAGGCGTACCTGTTATGCCAGTTGCTGGAAGGCTTCTGTGCTGGCTAGGGTTCGAGTCTCCTGGTGGGAAAGTGTTCTAAAGTTGTATACTTGACTCTCGTGTTTAGGAGAGTTGTGGCATATATATATATATATATATATATATATATATATATATATATATATATATATATATATATATATATATATATATATATATATATATATATATAGATGTGAATGTATTGTGTGATGTAATATATATATATATATATATATATATATATATATATATATATATATATATATATATATATGTATATGTATGTGAATGTATTGTGTGATGTAATATATATATATATATATATATATATATATATATATATATATATATATATATATATATATATATATATATATATATATGAGAGAGTGAGAGTGTGTGAGAGTGGGTGAGTGTGAGTGAGAGTGTGTGTGAGTGTGAGTGAGTGTGTGTGTGTGTGTGTGTGTGTGTGTGTGTGTGTGTGTGTGTGAGTGTGTGTGTGTGTGTGTGTGTGTGTGTGTGTGAGAGTGTGAGCATGTATTCACCCCCCCCCCTCCCCAAGGAGCGCCACCCTCCTCAGGACAAAGGCGCCCCTACCTGGGTTTTTTGGGGCTCCCATTGAGATGACCTCCAGACGAAAGAAAAAAAAGTTCTCTATAGCAAGTCTAATCCTTCTCTTTCACACAGGAGCTGAGAGATGTTGCATGTATTGTGTATTCACCCTCCAAGGGGTACCACCCTCCTCAGACCATAGACAGCCTACCTGGGTTTTTTGCTCAACTCCCATAGAGATGACCGCCAGACGAGAAAAAAAGTTCCCCATAGCAACCCTAACCCTTCTCTTTCACACGACGGCGGGAGGGGTTGCGAGGTATTGTATGTGGCAACACCGCCCCCCACTTGATCATCAAATATAAGGACACCACACGCCCCTCCTTCAGTTAGTTAGTATACATACAGTTTGTGTTGAAACCTTCCACTCCCCATCCCCGTCTAGACTAACATGTAAGTAAATTAATATCTATTTCATATTTGGGGATATATATATATATATATATATATATATATATATATATATATATATATATATATATATATATATATATATATATATATATATATATATATATATATATATATTTATATATATATATATAAGAGAAAGAGGGGTGTTTTGAGTGGGAGAGAATATATATTTATTTATTTTATATATTTTTTTTCCTAGGAGTGGGGGATAATGTCACTCCCAGGTGATATTTGCAACATTTGTGGTTGGAGCTCATCACCACAATTCGTGCATACAACTTATTGCTGCCTCCGCTGTGGGGAAGCTGTGTGTGTTCAATCTAGTGGAGTTCACAGGAGAACCTGTGGTGGAGGTAAGCCCTTATTTATTTATTTATTCGTATTTATTTCAAATGAGAAATATTGAGATGGTTTCCCCTATCTTCATGGGGGTGTGGGGGCTGTGTGAGTGAGAGTGTGTATATTTATGAGTTATTTCCTTGGTAGGAGGTAAACATCACCGGCCTACCGGAGAGAGTGGTTTTGTATGCCTCATATGTGGTAGCGTCACCTCGAAGCCTCACCCCACTTTCACCTGCAGCAGTTGTGGGGTCACTTTGTGTGAGCACTTGACCTCTGAACATCTACAATCATGTCCCCAAGGTGAGTGAATAAACCCTCTCTCCAGTTTTATTATCTTAAGAAGCTTTCTTGAGGCGTTATGTCATGGGGTTTAGTAGAGTGTGAGGGGTGTTGCCTTTTATTATCAATATTATTATTATTGTTATTATTATTATTATTATTATTATTATTATTATAATTATTATAATTATTATAATTATTTTTCAGGGGTGCTTCAGAGGCAGGTAAAGACATCTCAGGGGCAGGTAGGAGAGGAACTTCACCCCAAAGCCCAACGTAACAATAGCCCCTTAGGTGGCGGCGGGGGTAGACAGCCCTTTGAAAATGGGGGGGAGGAAGAGATGAGTGATGATGGTGATGGTGGTGATGATGATGGTGGTGATGATGATGGTGGTGGTGGTGGTGACATCCCTCAGGCAGGTCCTAGTGGTCTTAGACCCCATGACAACAATTGAGATAGAGATGGAAATTCCTCAGAAGGGGAGGATGTTATAGACATCCCGCACTTAATTAATAGGGTGGGGGCCCTGGGCGATCTCTTTACTAGAATGGAATATTCCATCCCCCCAGCCTTTGCCACAGATCCTGTAGGTCTTCTAAGCAACTTTAGAGAACTATTCTCTAACGAAATAGAGAATTACGTGAATTCTCTGGGGGATCATGGCAATTTTACTTCATCATTCAAAATCCTCCTTGAAGTGAAGGTTACACTTTTAAAGCAACGTCTCACAGAAGATGATGACTATAGGGAACACTTCATAACGACACCTGCTAGGCTGGTAACTCTTGAGGAGGTGGGTGATCTTATTGATAGTTGGGTGGGTTATATGATTACACGTCTGGAGGATCTCCTTTCAGAAACAGAGGGGAGTGGTTTTATATTATTTAATGTTGATTTCCTCAAAATCGTTATCTGTAATGGTAGTGTAAGGTCAGTTTTGAGGGATTATGTCCCTTATCCCCCCTTTTTAAGGGGCCGACACGAGGTCTTCAACCCAAACCCAAATGGTAACAATGGAACATGCATTATTCAATGCATTGCCGCTTTTCGGGCGTCACAACAAGGATGGAAATGGAAACGTATAGGAAGACTTGTAGAGTCTCACTCTAGGGTTAGGAAAATGGTCAAATACGAGCAATTATCTTTCCCTCTCTCATGGGAAGATATCTCTAAATTGGAAAATAGGAATAAACTCTCCATTTTTTTGTATTCAATTCACAAACATACAGACGGTGCCTATCACGTCTCTCTTTGTCGTCGTGGTAGCAGACAGTACTCAGACATAGTTCCATTATTATTATTGGGGGAGTCTCATGTAAGTCTTATTAAAGACTTAAATAAATTTTTACGGAACTTTACCCGCAGCCACAGGCGAAAGACAGTCTTCTGTAGAAGCTGTCTTTCTGAATATCAAAATTCTAGTGAGCTGTCTCACCATTCTGTTTCCTGCGACATCACGCAGAAAATGATTTATCCCCAGGAGGGGGACACCCTTCATTTTAAAAATACAGGGAAAGGTTACCCCCTTTCCCATGTAGCTTATTTCGATTTCGAGAGTGTCCTAAGCACTGAGGATTGTCTAGGTTCTGCTACAGCCATACATAGGCCTATAGCATACAGCTATATAATTGTTGATAGGAACCACTCCGTCATTGATAAATTTACTTATTTTGGGGGGGACAGCGTCACTCATTTCATGGAGCGAGTTGCCACCAAATGGGAAATAATCAGATCCACCCTACCCAAATATGAAATAGACATGTCTCTTGAGGATATGGTTCATTTTAGGAGACAGACTCACTGTCAGTTTTGTGAGGCGGTATTTACACCCACCAATTTCAAGGTTCAACATCATGATCACCTTAGGAAAAAACTCAATTATATTGGAGCTCTATGTAATTACTGCAACCTCCGCCACAAGAATGCTCTAGAGAGTTTAGTCCTAATTGCCCACACTATGTCTTATGACATGGGCCTAATTTTGAGGGAGTTTGCCATGGGTTCAAATATTAAGAGCAATATCCTCATGAGGCAGGGGACTAAATATCTTAAGGTAGAAATAGGCAACCTTAAATTTCTTGATTCACTGGCTTTTATTACGGGCAGTCTTTCGTCCCTAGCAAAAACCCACATTGATTCAGGCAGCCCCTTAACATTCACACACTCAATGATAGAAGTTTACCCGAAGAGAGTCACCACCTACTCTTAAAGGGTAAGCAGTTTTTCCCTTATGAATATGCCACAAAAATCAGCTGCTTTAATGATGCAACACTCCCCCGTATTGAAATGTTTTACAGCTCTCTAAACAAATCATCTATCACTTTGGAAGAATATAGACATTCTAAATTAGTATGGGAGGCTACGGGATGTGAGTCATTAAAGGATTATCTCCTTATTTATTTAAGGTGTGATGTCGGTTTACTGGCTGACATTTTTACTCACCATAGAGTAATTCTAAATGATATATTTTCCTTAGAGATGACTCACTACTGTAGCCTTCCAGGTTACTCCTATGATTGCTTCTTGAAAAGTAGCAAAATATCGTTGGAGTTAAGTGCAGATGTGACGTTGCACAATCTTATATCACAAAACATACGAGGGGGTTTTACAACTGCAGTTAGGAGTTATGCCAGAGCTAACAATCGCTATGTCAACCCATCTTTTAACCCCCAGGAGGATAGGTCTTCTTTCTTACTATACCTAGACTTCAACTCCCTTTACGGAGTTGTATGACTAAGAAATTACCCTATGGTGGTCTAAGAAGGTTGTCATCTGATGAGATGAACTCCTTCATTAGCGAAGGGAAGATAATGACAGAACAGCCATTCTCTTCTAACAAAGGGTACTGGCTATTAATTGACACCAAACACGTGAGACCTGAAATAGCTAGACTAACAGACGATCTACCCCTTTGTTTACACCATAGGGGAATAAGTATGGAGGATATCTCACCATTTAGTAGGGGACTTCTGGAAACAAACAACATTACACACCTCCCCCCAAAAAAAACACAAGTTGGTAGGGGATCATCTCCCAAAGAAACATTATTTCATATCTCTACACCTCTTACAGTTATTTATTGAGATAGGTCTTGAAGTAGGGGCTATTCATGCCATTTATGAGTTCCACCAGTCTGATTTTATGGCAGAATTTGTTAACACCAACGTTAACAATAGAAATGCTTCCACCAGTAACGATAGGAAAACACTCTTCAAATTACTGACGAACAGTGTTTTTGGTAAAACACTACTGAACCCAGCCCGTTATGCCATTGACACCAAACTAGTGATTTCAGCTAGGGTCTTTTTACGAGAGGTGAAGAATCCTCGCTTTAAACGTATGGTGCATTTAGGTGACAATAAATTATTGTCTGTCAGTTCCAGACCATTCATTAAAATTACTCATCCTAATTACATTGGGTTCCAGATTCTTGAGCTAGCAAAATACAGTTTGTACCATTTTTGGTACAGGGTACTTAAGAACCACTATTCAGATAGGGCAGCACTGATATACAGCGATACAGACAGTTTCATCTTCAGTTTAATGACTGAAGATGTCTTTAACGAGATGGGGAAAGAACCCCTTAGATCATGGATCGATACCAGTAACTTCCCTGAAACTCACCCCTTGTATGATCCTTCTAAAAAGGGTGTTTTAGGTCTTTTAAAGTCAGAGGTTTCAGATAGACACATCCTTGAAGTTGTAGCTCTCAAGCCCAAAATGTATAGTTTGCTGTTGCACAACAATTCAAATTCCATTACCGCTAAGGGTATCCCCCGCGCTGTGCAAAGATCTTTAACTCATAGTCATTTTAAAGAAACCCTTCACAGCAATTCAGTAGTAAATACTTTTCAATACTACCAAATTAGGAATTTAGGAGGGCAAATGGTCACCACCCATAATACTAAGAGGGGTTTAAGTGCATTTGATGATAAACGCTATTACCTAAATAAATACAAAAGCCTAGGCTATGGCCATCCAGACATACCACCTGACCCCCACCCATCCACCGCAACCCAAGGGGTGACCGCTGGAAGTGAAAGTGATGACGTCATCGAGCCACACGGTGAGGAAGGGCGACACCCTTCCAGTGAGAGTGAACGCTATGACGACAGTAGCCCCCTAGGAGAGGAAGTAGAACCACAACACCTCTTTCTCCCTCTGGATGATGACTCATCGTCATCATCACCCCAGGAGGGGGAGGAAGACCCCACAACAGACCTGTGGGCACGGAGGAGGGGTCTAGTTAGACAATATTATGGGGGGGAATTAGATTACGACTACGTTTAAGCCACTATGTACTTTTGTTAATATATTGTATAAAACAAGTGTTATTTCTTTTCACCCACTTTTATTTTGAGTATATATATATCCTATATAGGTCCGGACATATATGCACATAGTCCTGGAGGGGCCATTCAGACTTGTTAGAATATATATATATCCTTAATTAGTCCTATATTTATATAATGAGTGTAGTGTTTAAACGGAGATACACAGTGTAAGTGAAATGTGGTGGGGCACACCGTAGACTACAATTAGAGGTGGGTCTATCTGTCACCCCGCTTCTGATTCCTTTGTCCGATAAGTGGGCCTATCTGGCTCCCCGCCTCTGATTCCATTGTCTGATAAGTACCCCCCATTGTTTGTTAAGTGCGCCTATCTGGCTCTAATCACACTACTAGTGCCTCCTTTCCCACCACTGAATAGTTCTTCTGTGCTTTATTGAATTTTCTGGAGAAATAAGTACACTGGGTGTTCAATATTATCAAGTCCAACCTGAATAAGAACTGCACCGTTTCCTAAGTCAGACGCATCAATATGTAGGATAAAAGGTCTGTCATATTGAGGGCTGGCTAGAACAGGTGACGTAGATAGTATTCCCTTTAAACTCTGAAAGGAATATTGACATTCTTGTGTCCACTTATATTTTACTTGCTTACATAACAAATTGATTAATGGGGCAGCAACTGTAGAGAAATTCTTACAGTAGCGCCTATATTAAGCACACATTCCAATGAATCTTTGAAACCCCCCTTTTTACTGGTCAACACTGGATATTCCACTATAGCTCGAATTTTGTGTTGTAAAGGTAGTATCTTACCTTGTCCCACTTCATGTCCAAGATAGATTTTAGTGCCCTTTGCCAACTACACTTGTTGCCATTAACCATTAAATTGGCACTCTGTAACACTTCAATTTTTTTTTTAAGATCTGACAGGTAGTCTGTCCAACACTTACTATATAAGACTATATCATCTAGGTATGCCCTGCAATTTGGCACGTCCTTAAGCAAAAAATTCATTAGTTTCTGGAAAGTGGCAGGATTTCTTAATCCAAAAGGTATGACGTTAAATTCATATGCTCCATCTGGTGTAATAAAAGCTGTCACTTCCCAAGCATAATCACTTAGAAAGATTTGATGATAACCCTTAGACAGATCAAGTTTTGTCACAAACTGAGCGTTACCAATCTGGTCTATACACTCTTCCAATAATGGTAAAAAATGAACTCTTGGGAACAAATCAACTCTTGTTACCTTGTTTAATTTACGATAGTCCACACACAAACGCCAGGTCCCCCCTCCTGGTTTTGGTACCAGCAAACAGGGAGAACTCCAAGAACTTTGGCTTGGACGTATGAATTTATGTTGAAGTTGATAATCCACTTCCTGTTGTATAAGTCTTCTCTTTTCTGTATTCACTCGGTATGGATGCTGTCGAATTGGAGTGTTGTCAAGCATTTGGATGTCGTGGGTGATGAGAGGAGTCTGTGTGGGTATCTCCCCAAACAGATTCGAATGTGTGTCCAGCAGAACCTGGAACTCATCTCGCTGTTCCTCCTGCAAATGACATAGCAACACCTTCCCTCCGGAATTGGAACTGAAATGAGGAATATTAATATCTTTTCCTTTATTGCAATCCTCCTCAGGTGGTAACTCCTCCTGACCAAAATAAACTACAACTCCTGGCCCACAATAGGCCGTTAACCGATTTAAATGTACAATCATTGACTGTCCTGAAATATTAAAGTTAGACACTTTATAGAATAAATCTTCCAACTTTTCTACAACTTGGTAGGGTCCTTCAAACTTATAAGACATGGAAGTCCCCATGCGAGGTTTCAACACCAACACTAAATCACCACTTGCAAACGACCTGAGCTTTGAAACGACCTTAAATTTCTTATCATATCGCTGCTTCATCACTTGCTGAGTTTTCCCAAGATGTTTCATAGCCAACTCCTAAGTGCGACACAACTTATTCATGACATCACTCAAGTAACGACCACTCTTATGAACAGAGATATCACCAAGCAACCTTTCCTGGAGCATCTTCAATGGACCTCTTACCTGATGTCCGAACACGAGATCAAATGGAGAACAATCAAATGATTCTTGTAACCCCTCTCTGGCTGTGAATATAACAAAAGGAAGATTTTCGTCCCAATGACGGGATACGTCTCCCCTGTAGTCTTCAGCATCTGCTTTAACGTTTGATGAAAACGCTCAATTCCACCTTGACTTTGTGGATGGTAAAGCCTAGAAAGTTTATAATGAATCCCATGAGATTCACAAAAGGTTCTGAAAACCTTAGAACAAAAATTTTCCCCGTTATCAGTCTGGATAACACGAGGTATCCCAAACAAGGAGAAAAATCGCTCTAGACACTTGATAAGGCTCTCAGCCTTAGTATTCCTCAGGAAACCTCGAAGGCATGTACATCAAGGTGAACATGAACATATTACCCGACTTGTTCTTGATAAAGGACCTACACAATGCATAACAATATGAGAAAAAGTTTCTTCTGGAACTATAATAGATTGTTATGGTGGTCTTGGCACAGATTGGTTGGTCTTTCCAACAGTTTGACATGTTACACAATTATGGCAATATCTGACCACATCTTTCTTCAATTTAGGCAAATAAAATTACTTACAGATCTTGTGATACATGGAAGTAATACCTTGGTGACCTCCCATGGGGTCATCATGTGCAGCCTGCAAGACATGCTCCCGATAATCACTGTGGGACAACTAGTTGGATCCTCGTCTCACAATCATCTAATGAGGGAGCTCCCTTGGCTCTCCATCTTCTAATCAGAAGTCGATCCTTGAAAAAGAAACCCGTCCCATCCTCCAATGTATCTACATTAGCAGTGGCTTCAGAACTACACTCAGATAAATTAAGTTCAGTATTCTGCAAGGAACTCAAGGTTAAGGTCTCAGACTCAGGAGCGAGCGGGCAAGTATTTGCAACCTGACACCCTTTCCTAACCCTGGCTGGTCAGAATAATGCAGAGTCACGGCTACTATAGTCTCACTCTCGACAACTGGTTCAGAAGTGGAGACAAGCGGGCAAGTCACAGTTAAATCAGCCTCCTCACCTTTCTTGTTACTAGGGCTCGGCGGGGCTTCCACTAATGACTCACTCTCGTCATCCAACTGAGTTATGAATGAATCCACAAGATCCACCTCCCTTTCCCTGTCTGAAAGGGTCCTGGTCTTGGGAACATTCACCTTGGTTTTTACACGATTACTGTCACCCGTTCTTCCCATTGACCTGGTCACATGCAGGGTATATAATGCCATCCTCTGACTCCTGCTGAGCCAGTACACTGTTAGGGTTAATCAACATTATTGGACACTCGATCCCTTCAACCTTACGGTTCCCAAAATCATTCCCTACAATAATGTCCACTCCTGGAATGGGCAACTGTTTACTCACACCAACATTACACCACCCAGAAGTATAATTTGAATCAAGATTAATTTGGATTAAAGACACTTGTTGCACACTATGAACAATACCTTGTAGTAGTACAATCTCACCAAGATTTCTTGTATCAACATCAGCAAGTACATTATGCGAAATGAGAGACTGAAGTTCCAATATTACGGAGTAAGGAGTAATTGTACAGTCTTACTACTTCCATCTTTACACAGTAATGCACCTGTGAACATATATGGTTTAAACTTAGTCATCCAATGGGGATTGACTGTAATACATAGATAATTATTTACTTGCAACCCTTTACTCATGATGAGACCAGTAGGTCTTAATTCAGGGTGCAAACTAAAACATGAATTTATCACATGCCCTCTCCTCTTACAATGAGTGCAGTATCTGACAGTGGTCACACCTGGTAAACCTACTGCAGGTTTAGAATTCACATTACTAGGATTTTGTATCCCTATCAGTGCTTTCTCTAGTTTAGTTTTTGGAAGAGAAGAGTTCATGGAAGGAGCTGGAGAATTAGTATTGGGTTTGTTCTGATAAACATTTTTATGAGCATTATAGTTTACTCAACTGTGAAAATTATTTGACATGTGCCCTTGTTAGCAATTCATGCTCATCAGCGAGCTTGGAGAGCTCGTATATATCTGTGGTATTCTTCTGTTACGCCATATAGGTAGATAATTTATCTGGAAGACAAGATAAAACTTCTTCAGTAATGAAAAGATTTTTAAGAGTTTCAAACTCTGTAATAGAAAGTGATTTGAGCCATCTCTCACAATAGTTAGTTTTCAACCTAGTAAAATCAGCAATGGTTTGTTCATGTGCCCTCTTTAAATTACGGAATTTCTGTCGATGTGCCTCAGGATTTAATTGATATGTATTTAAGATGCTTTTCTTAACAAATTGATAGTCAAAGCTATTTGCATCAGGAAGAGATGTGAATACCTCTTGACTCTTTCCCCTAAATTGACTCTGTATTATAGCTACCCACTGGTCTATAGGCCAGTCCATACTGACTTCAATCTTGGAAAAGAGAGAAAAGAAAACCTCAGGGTCTTCCTCATTAAATTTGGGCAACTCGACATATTTATTTATCTTAGATTGAGGGTTGGTATTGTTTTGAATATTGCTAGTATTACCATGTCCAGCTGCAAGTCTCTGTGTCTCTACTCTATTATTGTCCTCTGCCATTTGTCGTTGTATTTCTAGTTGTTTCTGCTTAGCTGCATCTAACTGCAACTGATCTGCAAGTCTAGCATTCTGTGCCTCAATGTCTCTCTGTTGAGCTTTTTCCTCAAATTTAATTTTTTTCTGCGGAGCCTCAAGCCTAGCAAAGTCAAGCTGAGATTCTTACTCAAAACGTCTTAATGCTAGCTGCTCACTTGTCCCATCAGTTAGATTTCCCAAGACCTCTTCTCCTAGTTTACCATCTTCCACTTAGTGGGTAATTATCACTTTCACTATCTGTGCTTTAACCATTTTATTACTGGCGGTTAACTCTAGTTTACCTGCTATACAAATCAAGGCAGACTTTGTCAGGTTCTTAATCCTTTCAAAGTTACACTGTGATAGCAACAACTCCACTTGATTCTCCATGGTTAACACTTGGCACTTCACTAATTATTTACTTATAATTGTAACGACACTGAACACTGCCTGGCCAACTGCACAAGCAACAAATATGAAACTAACCTCAAAATCGTGAAGTGTGTTGGTTGACACTGGCAGAGTAGACGGAACACAGAGGACAGTACTTGCTGTTACGGAAATACTTGGCACAATAATTTCTAGGTCACACTGTTACCTAGGAAGGCAAGTTTGAATTAATACAAGTTATAAATATAAGTACACAAGACAAGTTAATAAGTAATTATTTTATATAAAGTGGGAGCAGTCCCCTGGTTGCAGGCCCCCATAATTTGTTACCAGATCTCTTACACACAGCTCGTGTATAAAGCTCACTGCTCTTAAAGTAATACACCAGAGTGCCCCGTTGCTGGTACAAACAAGTATTATAGTGTGTATAATTATATTTATAGCATTATATAACCCCTCAACTGCTTGGCTTCCAAATATGACCCCCCCCCCCCAGTGCGCAGGAAATAAATTATCTGGAAAAAATTATTTTTTGCTTTGAAAGTGTTAAAACCCCTTCCCTGAGTATTGGTAAAGTAACTGAAAGTCGAAATTGTAGAGCCAGAGGGGCACCAGGGGCAGGATGCGTGTGCTGCCGCGAATATATTTTTGTTCATTTTTTTGCGCACAGTTCCAAATAAATTATATTTGTTTTTATGTGCCAATCCTATGTATGATGAACACGTACACTATATTATGGGAGTAGAACATCCGTACTGTCCGAAGACACTGTGTAACGTGCATGGCACATGTGTACACATATCTGGCACATATTTCCAATGTATCGTGCTAATTTATGTATATAAATACAATCTATTTACACACTGTACAGTATCACACACTATATACACACACACCATAAACACACTCAGAACTCTACGAGTGTGAGCTGCCACACCTAGCCAGCCAGTCCTCCGTCATTCCTCCAACATCGTACTCCCCATCACTCCTCCTCCCACCATTTTTTGGCGCACAGTTGCAAATACATTTTATTTGTTCTTTATATAACATTCACGCCAATGTTTCATGTTCATTTATGCATATTTACACCACATTTACTCACTATACACACACACCATAACACACTCAGAACTCCGAGAGTGTGAACTGCAACACTCAGCCAGCCAGTCCTCCCTCTCTCCTCCAACATTGTACTCTTCTTCTTTTTCTTGAGAATAGGTGCAGTTTGCATGAAGGGGTAACCCTCCCGATGACTGCACCAGGACAGATGTAAGGAGACGCGTTGATGGTAAAGAGGAGAAGAAAGTCAAAAGCGGTAGACGTGATGGGCCGTAGAGAGAGGAGTGGCGACGAAAACAGAGGCGAACGTCAGAGGGAGACTCCCCACACCGGGGGGCGGGGCGTCATGGTCACGGTGGCAGCTGATCCAGGCATGGCGTAGCGGTGTGCGCAAGACGGGAACTAATATTTCTCCGGAAACTTACGGTACGGAAAGCGCAAGCGGTACGCTTCCCAAACCACCCACAGGTCGGCGGGCAGCCGGCCATCAGGCTGTACCCTCGGCTGAGACATCCTATCCGGCACCCTATAAACAAACTCCTTCTTTGACGACACCCAGATGGTTGACGAGCACCACGGGATCGGAAGCACCCGGGCATCCCGATAAGGGCCCAACTCCGGACCCTCACAGGGCATGACCCCAGCAGACGGGACTAGGCAACCCCCAGACCGGGGCAAGGAAGGAGGGGGAACTGCAGGCGCGGCAGCGACCCCACCACAGGGCACAGGAGCCGAGGCTCCCTGGCGCACATCTTTCCGCAACTTCACGACGAGGTCCCGACCATCAGGGACAACCCCCCACTGCGGGGACCCAACAGCAGGAGACGCAGGAGGGGGGGCACAGGGAGCAACGTCGGAGCCCCTCACAGCACCATCATCCTGGGCGGGGGACGCCAGCTGAGCACCATACTCCCCCACCTCCTCCCAAGGCACACCACGAAGGGGGGAGACACTCCGAGCCCGCCGCGAACGCTTCGAGACAGGCCGCACCACACCACGCCCAGCAGGCACAGCCTCCACCGTCATATCCACACAGGCCACACCCGCACCGTCCGAAGAGTCCACAGAGCCCACATCACCCACACTGTCTACATCATCCACGGAAACAGCCTCAGAACACCGACGCGCACGCTTCTGCAAAGGAATGGGAAGAGCAGAACTACAGGAGGCAACACACTCAGGCACGGCAGGCACCTCACCACGAAGCACCCCCTCCAAAACGGCAGAACCCGCGTCCCCGGGAGCCGGTAACACATCCACAGGCGGGGGCGGAACATGAACCTCCACCGGGACACCTTTCACTACACACAGCTCAGGCGACAGCCCGACACCCTCACACACCGGCGGAACAACCCCAGGGGCCACAGCTGGCACTAGACGTGTCGCACAGGCCGGAGAGCTCTCCTCAACAGGCGGAGCAGCAGACAGGCAGGCAGGCGCCTCAGGCACAGCACCTACACCGCCCGAACGCAACAGGGGCGGAAAATCCTCCGCACGAAGAACATGCACACGACCAGTCGCTCCCACGTCGCACGCAGCAGCCAGATGACCCTCGTGACCACACCGATAACAGGTGCGCGGTTGACCCCGGTACTGGCAGCGGAGCGTGTATCCCAACACGGACATCGACGACGGTCCACTACCCTTCAGCGACATCGTCAGGGTGCGGGAGCCGTCAAGCATACCAACACAGTGCCCGGTAACGACCTTGTTCCAACGAACACTCAACACTGTCCCAAACCGTTCGAAACAGGAGGTTAAAAAGTCGTCCTGAAATTCGAAGGGGGCACCATGCACCGTCACAGACGTCAAGGTGACACTAAGATTCACTACCTTAACTGAGCCAGCTGAATCAGGGAGAGGGTAAACACGCCCCTCACACCGCTCGAGAAACGCCTAAAAGGCAGCCTGGAGGCGGAACTTGACCACAGCACGGTGGCCCTGAAGCAGCTGGATGCCCACCAGGTCAGACAGCTGCACATGCAGCACGTCTACTAGGGCGACACCAACCAATGGATGGTCCACCGGCACCGTAAACGCCAGACCAGCTGACAGCGTCCTCTGCAATGGAGGGCGAAACGTCCCCATGGCGAAGCAAACGTCACCCCGTCAGTGGCAAACCACCACCAGCAGGGCAAACAAGCGATCACCCAACGTAAACACTAGCCAGTGCGGAGAGACCTCAGTAACGTCCGACCCGGCCGGCGGTCACCACGCAACTCAACATTGTACTCACCATCACCCCTCCTCCCACCATACTGTTATTGTTTTTATCACACTACTTTCATATGTTATGTATACCAATTGTCACGGTAAATTCTCTAGTAAGAGATTCGGCCTGCTCCCTTATCACCGATTCTAGTCATTCACGTCTATGTAATAAGGAACTGCTGCCAAGAACAACAACAACAACTACATCCAGACATTTGGACAGTACTACCAGTCTCCCCTCTTCACCACGGCCCGTCACCCCACCTCACACCTGGGTCGCTGGGAGGCCACGCCCTCCGAAACAAGCAGTTGAAGTGAGCTGGTTCATAGTTAAAGGAGCCATCAGCGTCATCTGTCCGGCCGATATTCTGTATAAATAGGGCTACCAAGCTCTCCAAGATTCTGATTACTCCTGTGTGCTCAACTGAGTAGACCCATTGACACAGCTCGGTGTGGTAACGGATTTAGTCAGACTAACTAGCAGCTTTCTGCACTATATTTTATTTTGTACCTTAACGTAACGTAAATTTGATTATTCATCTTGTTTGTTTTGTGCAATTTGTATCAAAGCCAAGCCTGGATATTTTTTGTAATTTGTTTAATTTATTTTTAAAGTAATGTATTATTAAATATTTTTTCCCTCTGCTTTATCCTACAGTTTATCTCACTGTGAAGACACCTTTGCAGTTTAACTTTTTTTTTTTTTAATATTTTGTGACTGGCATTACAGAGACTGCACGACCACCAACGTTACCATCACAAATTGGGAGCCTGTCCTAGGAGCCTAGCTCAGGTAAATGCTTCTAGACCCTTCACTTAAAGTTGTGGTAACTGTACTTGGCTTTATTACTAATTTAATTTTTCAGAACTGTTATTCTTTGACTAATTTTAATGATGCTTCATATTGTTTACTTTCCAGATGTAGCATTTTATGATTGTTGGATGACTTTGGATTACGTGGTGTCTTGTGGCCACAGTCATACTCGTGATTGGTTGTTCCATAATCTTTGCTATATCCTGTCTTTCCACCTTATTCTCGTCCCTACAGGAGAATTCTCATTCAGACAGATCATCCCATTTGGTACCCTGGTACTTTGGTCTGTCTTCGGGTCAAGTACATCCACATCTTTGCAACCCGAACGTAGGAGGATATAGAGGGCCAAAGTTCTTCTCGCATGGACTATGCTGTAAGGTTGGGAACCCTACAAGCAGTTCTCGTCATTATTTGAAACTTCGCATCCCTACATGTCGGTCAGAGATATGGTACTTACACAGGTAGGGAGTTAACTTTCTTTTCCTGAGCACAAAGGTTGTTAATTCTGCAAGTACTATCTAGTTTTAGTAGGAAACCTCTTACCTTTACTCTCGTCATTAGAGACAAGGTAAGAAATCCCTACTTTTTTGGACTACCTTCGAGACAACTGTCTCACCATTCAAGTAGGATTCCTCTTGCCCTTATCCTCATCATATAAAGTACCGGGTACAAGATTCCCTACTTCCTTGAAACGCTTAGTTTCATTTTGATCACTTACTAAAGTTAATTGTAACCTTGACTATTAAGTTCAAACAGAATAGTTTACCGTTGCTACGTCATCCTATCACTCTGACATTTCATATTTTGGTACATCCACCTGAGTATTCTCTTGCATATATTTACTATCATTCACCATGTTTCGTCTTTCCACATTTAGACAGAATCCAAACGATGAAGTGAGCACACTAGTTCGTGCCACCAAGGAGGAGATGCTGACTCTAGTAAATGAGTACAACCTTACTGCCCCACATAGAGCTACTAAACTGATTTGCACAACCTCATCTTGGACCACTTATTAGACAATAATGCTATTACTCCTGAATCTCATGACCATTACCTAATTAATTGCAGACAAGAATGCTTTGGTAGCCATGAAATTGAAGCTAGAACTCGCTAACGCCGAACGTGAACGTCTGAAAGAACAAGCTGCCTTTGAAAAGGAAACTCTCCAGAGGAAGGAACGTGAAGCTACCTTAGAACGTGAGCGTGAAAAGGAAGCTCTTCA